>NC_088980.1:129741270-130041270 GCF_963932015.1 Anas acuta
TAGTGGTGTTAGCACATTAAGTAGTGGTGTTAGCACAGTTAGTAGTGGTGTTAGCACAGGAAGTATTACTTTTATCTAATTTTGGCTAATGTTCGGAAAAGGAGGTGCTCTGGATGATTTGGAGTTCAGGACACTGATCCAAAACACTGAGAGGCTTGGTGGAACTTCTGTGACGAATGCTGGCAGAAAGGTATATGAAGCACCATTTGGCTTGTCCAGATAGCTGTTTGAAGCAATGAAGTTGCATATCCTGCAGTGCAAGAGGAGTGAAGCTTGCTACTGTAGTTTAGGACTGAGAGTCAGGAATTGGACTTGATGATCATTGTGGGTCCCTTCTAACTTAGGATATTCAATAATTCTATGATTCTATGGTGCCATAAAAGCTCAAGCAAGGGAGAATGAAGGGAGGATATTCAAGGCTATGTCATTCATTTTCTCAAGTACCTGCTTTGTGTGTTGAGGCCCTGCATTAGCCCCAGTAGCTAAACATCTGCCTGCTGATTAGTGAAAATTCCTTATTTGGCTTTGCTTGCATGCACAGCTTTTTTTAACCCATTAAACTGTGTTTACCCTGGCTTATGAGTTTTATAACCGTTGCACTTCTGATTCCCTCCCCCATCCTGCTGGATAGTGCTGAGTAAAAAACAGGGCAGGGGTTTAGAGGCTGGCTAGGATCAACCCACCCAGTGTCATTTTACAACCTATATTTTGAAGTCTGGGCAGTTTATGACTGCAATGCTAGTATTCCTAGCACAGATACAAGCCATATATATACTAAAATATCTCCTCACTTCTCCAAAGTAAATGAAAAGCCTCTGTACTTTGAATAAGCTTCAGTAATTTAAACTTTCTTCAAATCTTAAGCAGGCTTAATCAAGGTAGGTGAAGAAAGTTGTACTCTACACATCACTGAAAATACCAAGGGAAAGGGAAAAGAAATACCAGCTTATATAAAAAGACAACTTGGCCAGAAGAAGATATCAGGAACAATATCAGGAATCTTTCTGGAGCGTTTCATAGAATTACATCAGAATATGATATGGAAAGTTTTTTTTTGTTCATTTTCTCTGTGTTAGATTTATTTTCTGGAATTCTGTATAATTATGGAAAAATAAATACATTTTATCTATTGTTTTATTCTTATTTATAGAAGTCATTAAAATTTAAAAGGTTTGAAATTAATTAAAATTAATCAGATATTTGAAGATCATTTAAAGACCATTCTTTGAAGGGCACTTCAAAATGTGTCTGAACTACTTTGGCCTTTTCAATGATAATTTAGGAGCAAGAAGTAATATCCTTATGTTCCACTCCTAAATGGAACGTTAAACAGTGTTGTCTTGGGGAAGTAAAATACATCCTTTTTGTAGGAAATAAATTTTGTTTCAAGTAAGTAAAACTTTTAGATGTGCATACTGATCATAAAAACAACATTAAAGAGTACATTCTTTATTCTATTGTGAAGATATCTAGAGAAAATGAGCTACTTTTTCAGTACCAAAACAATAATCCATGTCTGCTTACTGTATTATTTAAATTATGCACCTTTTATTATATATATATAGATATGGATAACATTCCATATACAAGTAATTCACTAGCTTCTGCTGTATTTATGGTACTGACAATGGGTTATTTTAGTATGTGTCCTGTGCAGAATGTAATAAAGTTGTATCCACAACTGACTATGATTGAAGAATAAAACACAAAATTTGTACAGGTAATAGAACATAGTCTTGGACTAATGGCAATAAAATGAACATAGATAAATTAAAAGATGTGCTGCATAAATGCAGGCATACAATTCATGCCTTTCAGTCCAGATTTTTGTTCCTTCATTTAGTGAACAGAATTTGTTATTTTTATGTTTCTGAAATGTGCCAAATTTGGGGCATGCTGGCAAAAAGGATGAGGGAAGCAGAGGAAGGGAGGAAGAGAGGGAGGGAGGGAGGGAGGGAGGAAGGGAGGAAGGGAGGAAAGGAGGAAGGGAGGAAGGGAGGAAGGAAGGACCAGTCACACCAGGTGACCCTGACTGAGCAGGGGACTTGGACCAGATATTCTCTAGAGGTACCTTCTAAACTCAACCATCCTGTGATTCTGTGAAAAGTCACTAAATACAAGAAAACATAAATAAAGGAAAACAAAACAAAAACAAACAAACAAACAAACCAAAAAAACAGTTGAGTAATAGAACAAAGTAGAATAAATGATATGGAAGCTGACAATTGTAGCTGACAATAGTCTGTAAATTCTATTAATCTCCCTATGCAGAGTCTATTTTGCCTGTGACAGTAATCGGTGAGTGATCTCCCTGTCTATCTCAATCCTTGAGACTTTTTTTTCATCACATTTTCTCACCTTTTTTTCTTTGAGGAGTGGGAGTAAGAGTGGTGTGGTGTTTAGCTAGCCATCAGTGTGAAACCACCACATCATGTGATTAATTTTCTCATTTAACATTCTGTACAACTTAACAGGAACCTCAAAACAGACTTTTTCTTCTTTTGTTCTTTTGTCTTCATCTTTATGCCTTTATTTCATTTTTTAATTTTTGTTACATTCCTTATGAAAAGTCACTTCCATTAACACATACAGAAGAATACTAATATTAGCTTTAAAACTATCCTGTGAATTTATTTCCCAGAATTTTCAGTATGTTCTCTTGACATCCTTGTTTTTATCTTTAAGATTTTAAGTTCTTTGGGGCACAGACTTCAGTTGCTCACTGTGTGCTCACTTAGTGTTTCCAGTTAAGAATATTAGAGTCTGATTTATGTTTTCCATTTTCATGCTAGGCATGCAACTAGACAAGAGAATTTACATATTAGTATGAGGACAGGAATTAGTGCTCTCATTTTTTGATTGGCTAGCAGCACTGTAGACTGATTTGTAAACCTGATTATACTTAATGACTGATAATAGTTAATTTATTTCTAAGACTAAAAAGAGAATCAGCCAACAAAAACATCACTTTATCATGTAGATAACTCACATCCATATTTTTTTCCACTTTCAGCTGTATTAAAACATTTTAAAAATACAGTCCTTAAACAAAGAACATCATGGTGCTGATTCAAGGTTCTATTTAGCTGAAAATTATTCATACCCAGTAGAAATGACATTTCAGTTTTAGACTGCCAAAGTGAACTTTATTAGTATGTCATTAATCATTATCTTGGAGGTGACACCTAGGAAAAAATTATTTAGTGGAGATTAGAGCACTCAAATGTAACACTGAAAATATCACATTTATTTCCAGCATCAATCAGTCAATGAAACACATATTAACAAAAAATGACATTTATGTACATTTAAATCTGCTCATAACAAAATGCTTTCTATTCAGAAGCATTTTTTTAATATTTTACATTGAGTTTATAGTTTAAATAAAAATCTACTGTCATCAATGTATTCAGTTTTAAAACTCTGTAATAAAACAAATTTGCAAGAGTATAGAAAATGGAAAGTAGAAATAGAAACATTTGTTGGAAAAACAAGCATTAAAAAAAAAAATCAACACCTCTATATATTCTACAAGTGTTGCTGAAGACAATATTTAACTCCAAATATTTTTAATGCTTTTCACTTTTTCAGACTTTGCTAATGTTATAATAACACTAATGAGAAAAACAACAACAGAGAAACAAACACATGCAAAACAACACAAGTTTTATATCATATGGGATATAATTATCCCATGAAACAGCTGGCATCAAAATAAGGGTATACTTATTATCTTTCAAAGAACAATAACTTTTATATAGTTTCCATAAAGTCATATGACTTGACTAAACAGTAAACAATTGTTTCTTATATTGCTTTCTTTCTCTCTGTTTCACTCTGTTAACACCAATTTTTATCCCATCTTTTAAAGACTCAGGGTGTCATAATCTTATGGTTTCTAAATTAATTTATTTCCCCTAATTCTCCCTAGGAATCCATTGTTTAAACTGCAAACGTCAGGGAATCACATTTTTCTAAAAAAAAGAAAGTTATGATGATTTGCAATAGAGGAAGGCAAAATCAGCTGTCAATCAATCAATCAATAAATAAATCTGTTACTAAGACATTAAATGTAACATTAGAATGATTTATGTCTTTCTGAAAGTTTAGGTCACTGCAATTTAAAAGCAAGCATATTTAGTAGTGATAACAGTTTTTATACATAAAGCTAGAAGTACTCAATATTAAAATATGCTTTATTCTAAAGAGTTTTTTTTTCTTCCGTATTAATGAAAATCATTATCATGATTCTTAGTGGAAATATTTTCAAAAAAAATCTCAGTATGTTTTACTGTATATTAAAAGTACACAGTAATAATTAGAGACCTTTAGAAGTTGTTTTTCTCTGAAATTGTGGAAAAAAAAAACAAAAAACTTGTTTGTTTTCAAAATGGGTAGCTGCTACAGAATCTGGAAAATAAATACAATTCAGAACTCTTAGAATGCTGAGGCAGTTCAAGCAAGTGCAAATTAATTGGTATCTATGACATCAATTTAAAAGGTACAGCCAAAAAATAATAGCACCCATCTAGTTTCTCTAGTCAATAAAACATGAGCTCCCTAGAGCTGCTGGCAGTCCAGGTGTATTTGCTTCACTCAACAATAAGCATTGTCTCCATACATCAGGAATCCACAACAGAGAGGAAATATGAATAACTATGGCTACAAATAAAAAATTTATTTTAGAAGCTATCAATTTTTCTTAAATAAAGATAGATACTTGTAATCCACAAGCCTGTTTTTCTTCATGCTGGCAGCAATGGCACCGTGAGAAATAAACATTTTTGCCTCAATAAGTGCTTTGGGAGTAGAAGATGAAAGACAATGAAAGTGTTAGAAACTGTAAAGCAAAAAATGAATGACTTCAGAACTAAGTCATTAGGAGTAGAAGGTACAACCTGAAGTCTTATCTGATATGAGGCACATACTTCCTAAATGTGACTTTCACTCCTGGCTTTAAAAGCAGATTGTCCCTGTGCAGAGGCACCTTACTGCTGAGAGCTCAGCAATGTTTCAGGATAAGATGAGGGCAGAGTAATTTCTGAGGAACAGCAGCATAATGCAAAGCTAGATTTAGTTGTCTTTTCAAACAAACACGTTTATTTTTTTACTGATAGACTATTTTGTCCTTCACCAGTCTAGAAAAGGCACAACTGCTCACAGAAGTGATGCCCTTTCCTTTACAGAGTGTTGGAGTATTTCCCTCAAATTGCCGCACAGAGCACACCTTGAACAACTGAGCCTCACTGTCCTGTGCCCCACTCTGCTCATTGATTATAAGAGAGCTACAAAGTTTGTGAAGCACAATACTCTTAAGTAAAATGTGATTTATTAACACACAGTAGAGTTCAGAATTATATAAAATGAGAAGTAGCTCCAGAAAAAATATTTTGTTTTCTTCAAACATATATGAACAGCAGTAACACCAAGCCTCTCTGGACCAATTGCTTGAATTTTTATAGTAGTACAGACGGATTGTAAATTAAACCAAACCAAACAAAACTTAATTTAAGGCTCTGTGAAGGAGTTTTGACATTAGTCACTGTATTTTGATTCTCATGAGAACATATTCGTACAGGAAAGAGCACATGCTACTAGCAGACAGAAACAACCCCTAACTAAATGATATGAATCAGGGATATCTCAAGGTACTACAAGTATTAATATTTGGCAGAACCTATTTTTCTTCAGATAAAGGTCAGGAATTCATTTATAAAACCATTACTGCAAATGTGAAATTTAGCATGGATGGAAAGTCAAACTGCAGCTGGCTGCTATAGGTTGCTACAGCAACCTGTAAAGGTTGAAAACTATGTTCAATGAAGTCAAAAGTCAGGAAGCTGAAGTTAGAAACTTCATTGTTCATTTTATGTTATTTTACTAGGCTGGTATATTCTTTACATTTTAAACACAGTCAAACTAGAAATGGTTGATTTATCTATGTGTGATTGTGCTTTGGAAATACTTACTATTTAACACATCAAAATGTATTTTATTATACTGGAAGCTGTGGTAACTTGTTATCATATCTTTAAAACAAGAAACATAAGTTTTTATTAATATATTAGTGAAGCAGTATTGCATCAGTTCCATGAATAGTAACTATACAGTTATTGAGACATGGAAATTAGCTTTTAAGTGAGGATTGAAGTTAAATGATGGTATGCAAAACAGAGAATATTTTGCCATTAGGCTCTGTGATTTTTGTTATTAAACATAAATAAATAAATAAATAGAAGGAGCTGCCCTGTTCATATGTGGATGAATATTTGGTACAATATGTACAACATGGAGATGAATGACTTTCATAGACATTCTTGGATGGCAGGAGGAGATTCCTATTAAAATGTACATTAAAAAAAAAAAAATCTTACAATTTCACAAAATTGTAAAAATTCTTTGAGAGGCAATCTTTTCTGAGTTCTCTTTAATCTTTAATCAAGGTAACCAAAATTCCCGATAAACATAGGTCAAAAAATAATGATGGAAAAATAACTTGTAGGTTTTTTTGTTTGTTTGTTTGTTTGTTTGTTTGTTTTTAATGTACACCTAATAGTTAGCTTTATAAAAGAAATTCAGGAAGTTCCACAAATACTCTTATTTTTAACAATCTTGTCTTAAGAAAAAGGATTGTCCTAACACACCTAATCATTCTGATGATTAAAAGAGTCAGTTATTCCAGTGACAGTAAATACTATTAGTAGAGCAATCATAGTGAAAACATAGTAATATGGCTTACAGTTTTTTTTCTTTTTTCTTTTTTTCTTTTTTTTTTCCCCAAAAATTTCTTTTTAGGTATTTGTTTGGTTCTCAATTTATTTTCAGAAAGTAATTATGAAATATGACTCAATCTGCTATACTGTCACTGTTTGTTTTTCCAACTTTCTCTGTTTCCATTACATGAAGAACAATAATTTTCACGGATGTCTTTTTATTCATTAGTCCCCTAGGATTAGCCTGCCCCTCCCCCCCCCAATGAGGCCTCACTCTCTTTGCTTTTTATCCATTGGTCTAAATTATTATAGATATCTCATATAATCCAATAATATTTGAAGAAACCTTTTGCTGTTTTTGTAAGTTTTGTTTGACATGGGCCCCTCTGTCTCAGGAAAGTTATAGAGGGAACACAGAAGGCTTATGAGACCTCAGAAGAAATAATTGTGAGTATGGAATTCAGATTAAGATTTAATAGTAAGGTTAGTTTATCTTAGTATGAAAAGAAATATATAAAAGGACACAAACATACACAAACATTAGAAAACAAAAGTTGCTTCATAAACTTGCCCTGATTCTTTGTTTTTTGTTTTTTTTTTTTTTTTTTTTTTTTTTACAGCCCAGGACTGCTTTCAACAGTGACAGGGTGATAACACTATCCTTTGGGTCAATAAACAAAGTTACCTCTATAATTTCTCAGAAAAAAATTGAGTAAGAGAGTTGATAGAAATGTCTCTTACTTTTACATTTTTTTCTCCCTAACTCCTTCTGCACCATTCTTTTCACACATAAAAGTCATGAATCTTGTTCACTGAGAACAACCTCCCTCAGCAACTCTTATCTTTTTAAGTTTCAAAGTTGTAGAAAACTTTTGAAATGCAACAGATGAGTAAACTGTAAATTTATTATTGCCTTCCCACTCCTTATATTGTAATAGTCATAGCCATCTTTGAACCTCTCTATGGCTAATAATATACTCTACACCCTAAAGGTGAGCTTTGCTGGTCTAAAAGTTGTAGTTATATGACTGGAAACATAACAGAAAATGCCAAAAGGTCAGTTCATGTACAGCCATGGTATAATAATCTTTATAATTATCGGTATAATTATCTTTATAATTATCTGTGTTATATAATTATCCGAAGGCCCTTTAAACTGAGATTTCAAGTTTGTACAAAATGTACCAAAATACATAATGAAATCAATGAAATCATGTATTGCAAATAGTAAGAAAGAAGAAATCAAAAGAGAGGGAAAACAGTACAAAACAAGCTAGAGTAATATGTCTAATGAATTATTCCTCTTTAAACTATTTTCAAATATTATATTATTTCTAATCAGACTACAAGTTCATTGTTGGAAAGATTTAGGGCTGGATGAAACATTTCTCAGGGATTATTCAATCCCTATGATGGTAATAGTTTACTCATGTATTTTTTCATCAATATTGGAAAACAGTGACAAGTTCAACTCACTTTCTGTAGTGTAGCTTTATTTCTTTTAATCTATTTTTTAAAAGTGAGTCTTTCCTCAACATATAATATTTTTGTTGTCAAAATTAAATATATACTACATTTACCATTAAATTCTTCACATGGCTCTTACACATTCAGCCTTTACTTAATAAGATCTATGAATTGTATAGTCAAACTTCATAACATAGAAAATCCCATTAAGAGCTTTACAGTGGAAGTTGCACACAATTCTTGCTATGTAGATTCTTTCTCCTTCCCCTTTCAGTTCTCAGTAAATGTCAAGTCTGTAGGTCTAGATCAGTAGAATAGCTCAAGGTTTTAAAAGAGTGGAAGCAGGTTTAGTTTGGTGCATAGATCATATGCTTTATTATATACACAAGTCAAAATTTGGAAACAAAATATAGTACCTATAAGTATTTTTTGTCCAATACAGGTCATTTGACTTTAGTGGCTATTACTCTCATACTCATTATTTGATTAGTCCTGCTAGTTTAAAATTACAGGGAAAAGAATGTCATTGAAAACCAGGGACAAATTGAGGGTTTTACAGAAACTCATTTCTTTACTAGGTCTTGCATTTTTTATTTCATTTTTTCATCCATGTTAACCTCTACCAATTTTTTAAACTAGGGCATTTTTTCTCTAGAGTAAGCAAACTAATAAGGTATATTGAGCATTAAAGAACACCTGTGCAGTAATGAGATAACAGAAAAAATCCCAAATGAATATAGAAAAAGGAACATATTGCCTATTGCTCTTTACCTTTTTGAAAGGGATAAAAAATGATGACAATGGTAGCTGAGATGAGAACATTTACTGAGATTTTCTTAATCCTTTGGTAAATTATAGGAACATGTTTTTCTTTGCTTTGGCAACCAGAGTGAAAAAGGACAAAGGATAAAATGTTGATTTTAAAAATACCATGTGAAGACTTTTTTTTGGCACAAATGGCACTGTTTTGGCACTGTTCATTACTGAAGATCCAAGTAGGTAGTGGTACATGGAAGAAATATGTCAAACACATGATAGAAAATCATTGCTCAAATCCTCTAATTATGTATAAATTTACTGGCAGAAAAAACAGGTAACAACTTGCGGAATTTTCTGATTATTGAGAACTTTGAGGAAGTAGCAAAGACAGCATGGTAGTAGTGGACAGGATTGAGTGAAACTTTTTTAAAAGCTGCCTCGCTACAGAAAATGGTGCAGTTTTGGTTTTATTTTTTCCTGTCATATGAAAATTCTCAGAATAAATTAGAACTTTACATAACAAAAATAATCACGGTTGATAATTTTCATTTTGGAGTTTTTCATTAAAAAGGATATCACCGGTAAAACCTATGAAAGATATTTGAAAATTAATCCCTCCCTGTATCAGAATGGATTAAGTAATTTAATGAAACTGAAATGTCTTCTGGCTGAAAAGGGTAGGTCTCTGCCTCAGCTCATCAGCACAAAATACCTTAACAAGAAATTTAATCTTAATGTTATCAAACATTCAAGAGGCCTTAACAAAAAATGCAGTCTTAATATCATCAAACATTTTTTAGTTATCTGTTGATGTCTTGTATTGTAAGCAGAACTGATTGAATAATAGTTTATTCAATGAAAAATTGAAAACATAAGAAATTATTACTTTTTACAAAATGTGTCACTTAAAGTGAAATTAATACATTGTAATATATGAAAAAAATACATATGCATATATACAGTGTGTTACATAAATAAGAACGTTTTTGCAAAAGTAATATAACATTAATATGTTACATATAGTTTAGTCTAAAAACCTCAATTTATAGTTTTGAAATATCTTTTTTGTCTGGGGATTCAATGTTTTTTAAACATGGTTCAGGTCAGTCTCATCATCATTTACAGAGAAAGCAACTATTTGTTCTTTTTTCTAGCTTGTATGCAGAATTCGGGATATATATTTATTTTTATTAATAAATTATTAAATTATTAAATTATATATAATTATTAATAAATTAATAATTATCTTGACAGTCATCACGCAGCACTTGCAGGGCAAACAGGCAATTAGGCCCAGTCAGCATGGGTTTATGAAAGGCAGGTCCTGCTTGATGAACCTCATCTCCTTCTATGACAAAGTGACGCACTGGGTGGATGAGGATGTGGTCTACCTTGACTTCAGCAAGGCTTTTGAAACCGTCTCCCACAGCATTCTCCTCAAGAAACTGGCTGCTCTTGGCTTGGACTGGTGCACGCTTCGTTGGGTTAGAAACTGGCTGGATAGCCAGGCCCAAAGAGTCGTGGTAAATGGAGCCAAGTCCAGTTGGAGGCCAGTCACTAGTGGCGTTCCCCAGGGCTCGGTGCTGGGGCCGGTCCTCTTTAATATCTTCATCGATGATCTGGATGAGGGCATTGAGTGCACCCTCAGTAAGTTTGCAGACAACACCAAGTGAGGTGCGTGTGTCGATCTGCTCAAGGGTAGGAAGGCTCTGCAGGAGGATCTGGATAGGCTGGGCTGATGGGCTGAGGTCAACTCTATGAAGTTCAACAAGGCCAAGTGCCAGGTCCTGTACCTGGGGCGCAACAACCCCAAACAATGCTACAGGCTGGGAGATGAGTGGTTGGAGAGCTGCCAGGCAGAGAAGGACCTGGGAGTGATGGTGGATATTGGGCTGAATATGAGCCAGCAGTGTGCTCAGGTGGCCAAGAAGGCCAACAGCATCCTGGTTTGTATAAGAAGCAGTGTGGCCAGCAGGTCTAGGGAAGTGATTGTCCCCCTGTACTCGGCTCTGGTGAGGCTGCACCTCGAGTACTGTGTTCAGTTTTGGGCCCCTCGCTACAAGAATGACATCGAGGTGCTAGAGCGGGTCCAGAGAAGGGCGACGAAACTGGTGAGGGGTCTGGAGAACAAGTCCTATGAGGAGCGGCTGAGGGAGCTAGGCTTGTTCAGCCTGGAGAAGGGGAGGCTCAGGGGCGACCTTATCGCTCTCTACAGGTACCTCAAAGAAGGCTGTAGCGAGGTGGGGGTTGGTCTATTCTCCCACGTGCCTGGTTACAGGATGAGGGGGAATGGGCTGAAGTTGCACCAGGGGAATTTTAGGTTGGATCTTAGGAAGAACTTCTTTACCGAAAGGGATGTTAGGCATTGAAACAGGCTGCCCAGGGAAGCGGTGGAGTCACCATCCCTGGAAGTCTTTAAAAGACGTTTAGATGTTGAACTTAGCAATATGATTTAGTGAAGGACTTGTTAGTGTTAGGTCAGAGGTTTTGAGGTCTCTTCCAATCTAGACAATTCTGTGATATTTCTAGCCTCTGCTTAAGAATGATTAAGAGGTACGATCACTTGCTTTCTCCTTCCCAGCAAATCTTTAACTGTGATCAGCAATATCCTCTCTTGATTCTATTGTGCAGTCTTGGGCTCCACAATATAAGGATAACAAAATATTAGAATGTGTTCAAAGGAGGGCAACACAGATGGTGAAAATAAATATATTAAAAAACAACAACAACAACCACACTAGAGGGCATGATATATGAGGAGTGGCTGTGGATCCTTGGTTTCTTCAGTTTGGGAGAAGCTGAGGGCTGACTTCATTGTTGTCTGACACTTCCCTATGAAGGGGAGTAGAGACCAAAGTGCTGATCTCTTCTCTCTGGTGACCAGGTAGGGCATGACGGAATGGCTTAGAAATGTGGCTGGGGAAGTTCCATTTGGATATGAAGAAATTTATTTTATTTACCAAGAAGTTGATCAAACACAGGCTCCCCAGGGATGTGTTCATTACCTCAAGCCCAAATAGCATTTGAACAATGCTCATAGACGTGGTTTAACTCAAAGGTAGCCCTGGATGGAGTCAAGAATTGGACTCAATAATCCTCATGGGTCCCTTCCAACTCAGGATATTTCCCAATTTGGTGAGTCTGTGATTCTAAGAATTAGAAGCACAACTTCAATTTTAGTAAAGCCAAAAGGAATTGCAGATTATTTCTATAAACTACAAGGATTATAAAGGATTATTATACCAGCTGAACTTGATGTCTTATTCTCCATCTGCTTAGGCAGATGCTGCATTCTAATGTATTAAAGTAATTGTGAAAACAATTTTTATGATTGTAAGAAATATTAAGATGAAAAGGATATGCTATTTTTTTTGATTATGTGTATGCTATCTTTACATAAATCACAGTAAAACATTATAGATGATTTTTAAGAACAGTGCAAGTCACCAGTGACTGAATTCTTAGTATTTTCAGAGCACATTTTCCATTTAGTCTATAACACAGCAACTTGAACTAAGATATTTTGTAATAAATTACAAAATTTTCTTTTTCTTCAAAGTTTTTCTTTGAAAAGATGAAATAAGTCTGCTGTACCACAATGAATGTATTTATGTTAAAATAAAATAGACAGAAACCTATTCTTAAATTAGTTCAGAAAATAGGGGTAGAGTACACAGGGTGCTTTCCCCTTCCTGCATTGAGTATAGAAGGCAATCATAGCTCAGATAACACAAATATTTTACTGAATAGAATTGTGAGAATGAATAAGAAAAGTCTAAGGGTTATATTTATTTTCAAGAATAGAGTTTTTTCCTGATCACTTTCAATACTCATTTCTTTGTAATTATGTTTTGACTTCATCTGTGGATAGAACACACACATTAATCTATTGTCTATCAGATGAAGAGCAAAATGCATTTACAAAGTCTACTGGGCTGACCCAGCAGGTCTACAGCAGATGTCATGTACAGTGTCATGTACATAATTCCAGCACTGCCCGACTGTTCTGAAAATCTCCTATGGACATTACTGGGGCCTTCTTAGAAAATTATAAACAAATATAAATTTTCACAGGTATCTGGACAAATTTTCCAGGGAAAAGAAGCAAGTTGTGCTAGTTGCCATCATCTTTTTTTTTTGTTATCCTTCACAAAAAGAAATCAGACTGTGTGACTTTCTCAGTGAAATTAAAGAAGCACCAGAGATATACATAGAAAATTTTAGTAGTGCCAGAATGTTCTGAGAACTTAACGTGTTCATAAACATATTTAACCACTTCTTCCACAGGAAGAGACCATAAAACTATGGATGTTTTATATATCCATAAAGTTCCTGATTAATACAGTTTCTAACACTCAAAAATAAAAATTATATTATAAGGATATAAATATTCCCAATATTCTAAGAATGGAAGTAATTTTAATTCAGATATTCATCTGCTATTCACTATCATAATTAATGGAAAACAAGGCATTAGACATACCTTATACCTCTCATGATTTAATGGTGGACTTAGCAGTGCTAGGTTAATGGTTGGAACAGATGATCTGAGAGGTCTTTTCCACTCTAAATGATTATATGCTTCTATTCGATGATCCTAATATTCACCAGCTAACAATAAATTTAAATCTTCAGCTACGTTTACCATTCCTAACAAAATCATTACAATAATTACAATAACTGTAGATTTTCTTGAAATCCACGTGCATGTCAATCCAGTATGTTGCTGATTCTGAAGAACTGTTTACTAGCTTCAGAGCAATGACTTCCTGCTATAATAATCCCTTAGAACCAGAATAGACTTTTCTCAAGGTCTTCATGTGTGACCCTTTTAAACATTTATACACTGTAATCCAGTCCTCTTTCATCCTTGAAGAAAGAAGAGTAAACATATTCACCACTTGAAACCTTTTCTAATAGGACTTCTAATCCCCTACTAAGCCTTGTAGCTCCCATACACCTAGCACCTTCTGTCCAAGGCTGCAAACCACGTGGTCTTCCCATAAATTGTGTAATTGAACCATTATACTTTAAACATAACTAGCGCCTCTGCTTATGCACCTTAATCGTAGACAGAATGCTTTGGGCCATATTTATATATTTATTTTCTCCCATCACAAAACTATGCCATTATTTTATTGTCCTTGTTACCTGTTTTATTACAGCATTGCTTTTCTCATGTTCATTAACCCAAGCAGGACATAATGGAGTAACATTACATTTTCTTTACCTCTGTGATGGGTTAACAGCTCTCACCCAGCTGCTTGTATAGTCTGTGACACAGAAGAACAGAGGAAGAAAATAGGAATGACTCAAGCAAAAAAGGTTGTGGGTCATGCTGAGATAGGCAGATCATTTTCCAGTTATGGCACTGTTGTGGGCAAAACAGACTCAATATTTAACTTACTGCCTATTAAAAACAAAAAAAAATAAATGAAAAACAAATAATTGAATAAAAAATAATTTGGCCAGAGGGAAACAAAAAGACATACAAGCAATGCATGTCTTTTCCCCTTTCACAGACCCAGTTTCACTCCTGACTCCTCTACCCCACCCTGAGCAGTGGTGGGGAATGGGTGTGTCTGGTGGGGTGGCAGTGAGTACATGGCAGTTTCTCTATGGTGCTCCTTCCTCTGCGTGCTTTTTATCCGCCCTGGGGGTACTCCGCAAGCTACAGCATAGATAGCTGCTCCCTTGTAGTACTTTCCACAGGCTGCAAGTGAATCTCCTTCTACTCATTTGATATTCCCTTAGCTTTATCTCACTATTTCATCCCTTCTCCACTCTTAATCCAGTCTGTTTTTTTTTTTTTAAAAAAAGTTTATTTCCCCAAAAATAAAAAAACAACTGCTGAGTTGGCCAAACTCAGCAGTGCCCTGCAGCAGGGCCCATTGGAGCCAGCTAGCACCATCTGTGTTTGGCGGGGGGCCTCCCCTTCTCACGGGGGGCCTCCCCTTCTCACGGGGGGCCTCCCCTTCTCACGGGGGGCCTCCCCTTCTCACGGGGGGCCTCCCCTTCTCACGGGGGGCCTCCCCTTCTCACGGGGGGCCTCCCCTTCTCACGGGGGGCCTCCCCTTCTCACGGGGGGCCTCCCCTTCTCACGGGGGGCCTCCCCTTCTCACGGGGGGCCTCCCCTTCTCACGGGGGGCCTCCCCTTCTCACGGGGGGCCTCCCCTTCTCACGGGGGGCCTCCCCTTCTCACGGGGGGCCTCCCCTTCTCACGGGGGGCCTCCCCTTCTCACGGGGGGCCTCCCCTTCTCACGGGGGGCCTCCCCTTCTCACGGGGGGCCTCCCCTTCTCACGGGGGGCCTCCCCTTCTCACGGGGGGCCTCCCCTTCTCACGGGGGGCCTCCCCTTCTCACCGGGGCCACGCTGCAGCCCCTGCTGCCAGCACCATGATGCTGACATCCAGTACAGTTGCTACACCTGTAATCCCAGGACACCTCTAGGGCATTTTCACCTCTTTGATATAGTCCCTTTTTTACATTTTCCTGTCACAGGGCCTCTATAGCTGGCATTGTAGTTGCCATCCTTTACTAAGAGTTCACCATATTCTCATTGTTTGCCCATTTTCAGGGCTCACTATTTGTATTCCTTGTAGAGGTGAAATACTTCTGCCAAGAAGCCTATGCATTGTTTGCTGTTCCACACAGTAAAAGGTCTTATATTGTGGTGGGTTTACGATGCTATATGCTAGGCAGCTGAACTCCACCACAACTGCTCTCTTACTCCCTCTACTTCTTCCCCTCCTCTTCTAAGGAAAGGAAAGAGCAAGGCATGGGTTGAGGTAAGGTTAATTTAATTAAAGGGAAAAAAAATAATTATTAAGAAAAGATTAAACAATTCAACTAAATGGAATAAAAAGAGGAAAAGGGAGGGGGAAAGGGAAAACAAAACAAGTAAAGGCTGTATGGAAGTGCAGAGGAAAGAAATTACTCTTTACTTTGCACAAATGAGCAACGCTTGACCATATCCTTGAAGCAGGGCCTCAACACATGCAGACAGTGTTCAGGAGGACAGACTTTTTTGCAATGAGTGCCCACCCCTCCCCTCTTCTTTTTCCACTTTTTATTGCCGAGTGTGACATATGGTATGGAATACCCACATGTTTAATTTAAGTTCCTTTCTCACTTTTTTGCCCACCCCCTAGGAGAGTTGGAGAGAGTCCCAATGCTGTGCCAACACTGCTCAGATGCATACACAATACTGATGTGATACCACTGCTGTTCTAGCTACAAGTGCAGAGCACAGCACTGTATGGGCTGCTGCAGCGAAAGTTAACATCCCAGCCAGACTCAGTACAGATATGTGATAGAAAATATTATTTACTTAAGGAAGAAAATGAAGAAATGAAAATACAAGCCATCTGTTTTTTCACCCATTGAAGAGTTCTGACCTGGGCTATACATTTATTGAATGAGAACATATATATCACCCAAATATCATGTTTTATTTTTTATTATTTTAAATACTGTTAGTGGATATATTAAATGGATGAAAAAAGAATAGAAATGTAAACATTAATATTTAGGGAAAGACCTTGATTGGTCTCTGTGAATCAAATTATCTCTTAGATTTTTCTTTCTTATCACATTAACATCTAACAAAAAAAGACTGCAGACTTGTAGCTTACTGAATATAGTGCAGCCTTTACAGCAACAGCCCACAAGTTTTGTGTTATGCTAAGAATGACAACATCAGGGCTTGTGAGGCTTTACCTGGACTTGGACTACAGAGAAGCTTGCTTAGCTTTAACAGCTGTCCTAACAAGGTGACTGTTATCTCATTTCCTTTAGCTTTTGCTTGGCTTTGATTGGTAGGTATAACGACTATTGTTCTGTATACTCTTTGTAAACAATAGGCAGCAATAGCAAGTGGTTATGCTGTGTGGAATGAACTATTTATGACCCTAGAATAAAAATGCAATGTAGAGGAGTACAGGAGATTGTAGCAGAGGTCTTGAAAGCACAAGAAGTTACCAGGCTACTTAAAGCTATAAATAATCTACCAATGGTTAAATATTAGTTATTAAATGATTGCATCACTGGGACTTAGGTATAAGCATTTCAGGGATAACAATGAATAGGTAGCTAACATGTAATATATACCATATATAACAAATTTGGGGTTGAATCATGGAATTACATAGCAGTGAAGAAAGATTAATTTATGTGTAGTAGAAAACCTAGAAAAACAATCCTGAGTAGATTCCAGGGTGAAGAGGAAAAAAATCTTCATTGTCAACATCAAATTCCTTCCAGAAAGGACTTTGTATCACCCAACACAAAATTCCCCAAGACTGAGGTTATTTAAGTTGAGAACTCAGAGGTGGAATGGGAAGGTCAAAAAAAGTGTGCATAACACTTAATTGTGATATTGTTGGCACATTTTATGTAATAGCAATATTTTCTTTCTGTAATAGTTAAATCTGGGCTGAACACAACTGTTTAATTAGACTGTTTCAATTAAACTTGCAATAAATTGTCTTTTTCAATAAGGTGTATTCATTTAACCTACATAAACAGCTCAAGTTTAAGAGCAACAGGCTGATGAGAATTCAGGCAACTTGATATGTTGTCTGTGTACAATAAGAACAAACAATTATAGTCAGATTCAGACTCCAAATCTATGATGACCCTACATACCTGGAAACCCATCAAAGTGGTCGCTTTCTGGTATTCTAAATTACTTATCAAATTCTGTTTCCATGATTCCTCCACAGTATGACATTAACTTTGTCTGACCCTACTTGTTAAATAGTTCTCATTATGTAAAAAAACAATGCTTAGAAAGTAAATGCAAAAAAAAAAAAAAACCTACTGTATGGTCAAGACACAAGAGAAGAAGGCGACAGATCCCTTTTATCTGAAGAGGAAGGCCAATAGCCCACTGGAGTTACATGTGTAAGACAAATACTTACACCCTGAAAACAAAAAACAACAAAAAAAAGCTAAATTGTAGGTTGTCAAAGTGTTCATCTTTATGATAGCAATAAAACCAAACAATTCTCTCTTCCCAAAACTGAGTTGCACTGAGCTACCCAAAATGAATTAATTTTATTATCCCTAAATCAAGCCAACATCCCAAAAGTCAATTATATGTTTATTGAAAGGTCTTCAGTGAAACCCATTTAAAGGCACAGACTGCCATAAAAATGTTAGGTAGCAGGTCCGAGCACAATGGGCAACCCAAACAAACATTGCAAATCCTGGGGATGTCTAACAGCTGAATTAACACCTTGTGGTTAAACCAGTTGGAGGGGATAAACCCATTTGGATTTAGTGAGGCACAGAACAGCATGCTAGCCCAGAGATGTATATCCTTTTAGCAGAAGCAGAAAAAAGGAAAAATAATGCAGTTCACAGCCTAAGTTCTTAATTACCATGTTTCAGTTTAGACCACTAAAGGCTTTGAAGTTCAGTAGCTGTCTGTGAACATACTGATTCATCCCATCCCCCTAAACACATTTTAAACTAAAACATTGTAATACAGTATGAAATAATTTAACAAAAATTAACCGAGGCATGGTAGTATTATGACTACTAAGAATGCTTTTTCTATTTACATTTCAAAACAAAACAAATAAATCATTTAAAATGTGAGAGAACAACAGCTTACAAAGTTAACCATTCTAGAGAATATGTATATATATTTTTTTTTTTACATTTGTATGAAAAACACAAGATGATAAATCAGCAATGACAACAAACTTCAGTGTTTTACACTAATTATTTCTTTTTCTATTTTTTATTTGGTAAACTTCAATGGTATTGAAAATGCAGAATTGATCTCCTGTGGGCAGACAAGTAATTGATATAGGCAGATCAGTAGTTTACAGCAGTCAATGCTTCTTTCATTACTTAGTCATGGCTGTGGTAGGAATACCTTGCTACTTGTTTTCCACCTTACATTTATTCAGAAACATTGCAATGATACTGCAGGGTATTTGTGGCAGCTTGGGAAATGTCAATGCAGAGTATGAGATTTTTTGTTGATTTCATGAAATTGTTAGGTCAGTGAATCATATATTCACTACTTGTTGATACACCTGGAATAGTGTCATTACTAATTAAGCTTTGTCTCAAAATGCTGCCATATTTCTTTGCTCAAAGACTTGGGCTAGGGATGGATAACAGACATTTATACCTGGTGGCTTTTGAAATGGAGTGATGTGGAACTGCAGTGTGCAATTCTAGTAACTAAATATCTTTTTCAGGTTATAACTTCTGTATAGAGACTAAAGAGTAGTAAGATTGTCCTGTAAATCGAGATATTTAATCAATTCCATACCATTTTTGGAAGCAGAATGTATTTCTTAATGTGAGGGAGAGGTCCAGATGTTTTTAACATTCCTTATCTGATGTGTTACAAATTGCATACAAGGAGGTTACCCTAAAAGGAAGTTAACTCAGTGCATAATAATTCTTAAACATATTACAAGAAAAAAAGATCATGACATATCAAGAGTACCTTCTGAAAAATTTGTTAGAGCTGTCTGAATGTGTAACAGATGAGAGAAAATGAAGCAAGATATCAAATCACTTTCATGTCAGAACTAGGGAGGCTCCTAACTGAGAACTGATTTGATACAGTTCTTGTCTTCTGTATTTCTTAATAACCTTATCTTATAATTAAGAAAAATTTCCTAAAACAAAATACAAGAGACTTCCCTCCCCATGGGTCAATTGGTCTTCCCTATGGGAAAGAACTTGAAGCAGTGTCTGAGAGTGATGTCTTGAGGGGTTAATGAGATGCCTGCATGAATGGTTTGATAAGGACTTAGAAATTAAGTTTTCATTTTCTGAAAATGTTTCAAAATAGAGTGTAGTTTTAGGTTGTTTTCTTCAGTTTTTCACACAAGGGTTACCAGTTTTTCTTAATGCAATATCCTCCTATTAGATTGGCTGAACCTTGATCACAGTCCCAAAAGAGTAGGGAATTCTGATTAATTTTGTTTTCATTAATTAATTTTCCAGTATGCTTTTGGGCTTCTATCCTCTTAGTCTCTGAACACAATAATTTTCTTTGACATTTCTCAGGTATTTTCCAAGAAACAACAAGGAGAAAACTCAGGGTATCAAACTATTCAGCACATTACTTTGAAGCTTAATAAAGAAACCAAAATCTACTCAGAGGTCATTCTAGCTGTAACAGTTGTGTTTTTTTCCTCGAGTTAGAAACACTTCTCTCTTTTATCCATTTATTTTTGACTGTATAAATAGTTTGCCTTGAAATAGTGTTCAAACACATCTTCTGTATACATAAATGTTTTACAAAAGTAAAAGTTGTATGCCTGTTGGGACAGAAAGAGAAATGTATGGGAGAGAGAATCTCAAAAACAAGTGAGAATTTCATCAAATCAGTTCTCATCTATAGAGAGCAATAGTAGCTTCGTGTGTTATCACAGAATCATAGAATGGCTGTCATGGTTGGAAGAGACCTCAAAGATAATCTAGTTCCAACCCCCCTGCCATAGGCAGGGATGCCACCCACTAAATCAGGTTACTCAGAGCCTCATCTAACCTGGTCTTGAACACCTCCAGGGATGGGGCATCCACAACCTCTGGGTAATCTGTTCCAGTGCCTCACCACCCTCTGAGTTAAAAGTTTACTTCTAACCTCTAATCTAGATCTCCCTTCTTTTAGTTTAAAACCATCCCCCCTTGTCCTGTCCTCCTCCGATTGAAGGAAGAGTTGCTCCCCATCTTTTTTATAATCACAGAATCATAGAGTTATAGAAACATAGGATATCCTGAGTTGGAAGGGACCCATAAGGATCATCAAGTCCAACTCCTGGCACTACACAGGCCTACACAAAAATTCAGACCACTTGACTAAGAGTACAGTCCAAATGCCTCTTAAACTGCAACAGTTTAAGACAGTTTATTAAGACAGGAAAAAAAATAAGTGATAATAGTACTACTACTGTGTACAAAACAAATGATGCACAATGCAATTGCTCACCACCTGCTGACCAATGCCCAGACTATCCCCGAGCAGACAGCCCCACTATCCTGGCTAGCCACCCCTATCTATTGTTTTGCAGGAAATCAGAGGGTATGGAATACTCAGCCTTCAGCTTCCCCTTTCTCCTTAATCTCTTGGCCAGATATCAGAGACTTGTGTAGTGTCCCATGCAATAGTCACAATAGTTAATAGTTATTCTGAAACCCCTTTGTTCTCTTATCCCCAGATATCAGAGACTCAGGGTTTATCCTTCAAGCCTTCTATTGACACTAATTGCTGGAACATTCGTTACAGAAAAGAAACTCAGATTTTAGTCCTAAGCAACTATTTTTTGAGACAGGCTGGAAACTATTTCTTTTTAAGAAAGGGACCATTTCAGTATCTCCAAAGATAAAGAACCAGTTGACTGCTCAGTTGAATCAAGTTCCTGGAGACCACCCTGTGGAAATTGGAGCAGCAGGTTTCCCATAGAACCCCTTTTTCCCAACAAAGGTTTTTCCTTGCAACTCATGTACCCATTCCTGTAGTGTCATGGTTGTTTTTCTGCCCTGTTTTCTGATGTCCTCTCATGGTCACTCACATAGGTAAAACCACAGGCTGGCACTGGCCATGTACCCACTCTATTATCTTTGCACAGAACAGTGCTTATCCCTGATAGCTGAGACACTGCTTTGTACGGGTAGGGGGAAGAGAAGTTCTCTTTAAGTTGGTGGACCTCTACAGAATGTTTCTCCACAGCCGAGATGCAGGCCTGTAGGGAACAGGAGAGACTTTCTTCATACTGCCAGACTTATTTAGCCAATTCATCCACTATGGGTTCCTCATGGCCTTTCCAGTAGAGGTGCCCCCTGCTGTAGAAGCCTGCCCATATCCTCCCACCCTCCCTGCCACACATAGCTATCCTACCTCAGCAAAGATCTCTGGATGACACTCTTAAGTATTTGTTTAACCTGAGACAAAACCTGAAGTGCATTCTGGAGACATACTGAGAACATGCTGCTCTGAACATCCCAAGGATAGTCAAAGTTTTGGAAAGCTACCACAACCCACCTGGAGGAAAAGAAAGGGAGCATGAACAACTGGGAAAATACATCTTCCCCTGACCCTACCTCAGAAACTAGTAAGAATTATACCTTTCACACTTTTTCTTCAGGGAAAAGGTCTATGGAGGGGCTAGGGGGAGATGTCCAACAATAACTTCTTTCTTTAAGAAATTATCTCCTTGAAACTATAACTCCTAGTAATTTAAAGGTATTTGACTTGCATATTTCTTGCAGCATTTCTTTTTACAAACAGCACGTTCTTACAATCGTTACTGAGCAGAAGTAATGATAATGCCACCAGTATCTACCCAAATCTGTTTCTTCTTGCCACAATACAGAGACTGAATTCACAGTAAGTCACCTTTTTCATACAGTCTGTTATTCAATCTTAACAAATACTTAAGAGCATTCTTCAAAGTCAGGCTTACCTGTATGCACTTAAGCTTCTGAATTTTGTTCTGCTTTTTAGTGCAGGGAAGGAAGCTTAGAATCCATGTAAGTAATTTCACTGAAAACAGACAACGTGAAGGAAGTACTCAAACTCATCAAGATTAAACAACTGTAGAACCCAGGAACACTTACCTACTAGCTTCTGAATTTGAGTCACTGCCAAACTACTTCCCAGTGAAGTAGTACCACCAGGGTTTTACTGTCCTGAGAAGGCACCACCAACGTAACTAGCTCATAGAGTCTCTAAAACTATTTCATACAGAGGGTATAAAATATGAAGAAAAATCAGCCTACTGGGGAATACTGAATCCATTCCACCCTGGGAGAAAAAGCACCCTAGAGAACCTGAGCCTCAAACTCCCATGGAGAAGCAATTCCTCCCCTAACTCCTCATGCTTCCTATATAGCAAAGGTCAAATGAGCCACACCTGGCAGGTTTCACCTAACAAGGGTGGAGCCAAGAGACCTTATGGAATAGGCTCATCTACCTGGCTTCAGTTTTTTAAGTTCGCTTGCTCCTTATCACTAAGAGAAATAACCTGACAAGGAGCTTGGTGGTTAAAGTTGACCTAAGGAATTAACTACAAAAGGTGCGTCAGGGTCATATTTCTGTTACTCATTCTGTGAGGAAAATCAGTACAGAGCCTGTTAAAAAAATAAAATAAAAATAAAAATGAATAAAAGGAAGAAATATAAGAAAAAAGAAAATGACCTTAAAGGCAAAATTGCTATTATTTCATCTGTCTAGTCATGGCAGATAAAGAATATAGCAATCAGAATTAATTTTCTTGACATTAATGTTTTTTAAATTTGATTTTCTGAGATCTCTTCTTTATGCAGGACTTTTCAAAACCTAGCCCCATGACCTCTGACTACATCGTTTACTTTGGCTGCATATAAACTCTCATGTACAAATGGCAGGATCCAGATCCTCGCTCACTGTTCAGGTCAAGGCCTGGGCTGAAAGTTTTGGCTTTAATTTGGTTACATGACTACACTGCTATTGTTGTGGTTTAACTTGGCCAACACCTAAGCACTACACAGCCATTCACTCATCCTCTACCCTCCCTCCCTGGGATGGGGGAGAGAAATAAGAAAATGAAGCCTGTGGCTTGAGGCAGAGACAGTTTATTAAGACAGGAAAAAAAAATGATAATAGTACTAGTAGTAATAATGTGTACGAAACAAGTGATGCACAATGCAATTGCTCACCACCCACTGACTGATGCCCAGCTTAACCACGAGCAGATGGCCCCTCCATCCTGGCTAGCCACCCCTATCTATCATTTAGCATGATGTCAGGTGGTATGGAATACTCCTTTGGCCAGTTTGGGTCTGCTGTCCTGGGTCTGTCCCCTCCCAGCTCCTGCTGCACCCCCAGCCTGCCCACTGGCAGGGCAGAGCGAGAAGCTGAAAAGTCCTTGGGTTAGTGTAAACACTGCTCTGTAACAATTAAAACATCAATGTGTTATCAACACTCTTTTCATCGCAATCCAAAACATCGCAACCTACCAGCTACGAGGAAGAAAAGTAACTCTTTCCTAGAGGAAACCAGGACAACAGCAAGACCGAATTTTCAGTTCTTAACCACTGAATTATAATAAACTTCTATCAAAGGTTAAATGCATGTATAATTTCAGATCACTCTATTGGGTGGTTGGAGTCTGTTGGAGTGGCTTCTGTGACAAGAATCCAGAAGCTGCCCCATGTGTGATAGCCCCAGTTTCAGATGTCTCCAAAGCGACCCGCCACTTCCCAGAGCTCAACCATTACATGATGTTGTTTACACTTCTGTAAGAGCAGATTTAAGAAAGGGAAACAAATTGCTGTGTGATAGAAGCTTGGAGAGTGAATAGTGAGAACCATCCCTGAAGACCCCAAGATCTTTGAAGAAGGATGGGAGGGCAAGAGGTGCTGCAGGCTCTAGAACCAAAGTTCCTGACTTCTACAGGCAGCTGACAAAAGTTGCAAAATTGTCAGCGCTTGTTCTTGTGGGGGACTTCAACTTCCAAATATATCCTGGAAGCACAACACAGCCCAGAGAAAGCAGTCTAGGAGGTTTCTGGAGAGCGTGGAAGATAGCTTCCTGACACAGCTGGTTAGTGAGCCTACCAGGGGAGGTGCCCCTCTAGAACTTCTCTTCACAAACAGAGAAGGACTAGTGGGAGATGTGGTTGTTGGAAACTATCTTGGGCAGAGTGACCATGACGTGGTAGAGTTCTCCATTCTTGGAGAAGCCAGGAAGGGGACCAGTAAAACCACTGTATTGGACTTCCAGAGGGTCGACTTTGAACTGTTCAGGACACTGGTTGGTAGAGTCCCTTAGGAGGCAGTTCTGAAGGGCAGAAGAGTCCAGGAAGGCTGGGAGTTCTTCAAGAAGGAAATCTTAATGGCGCAGGAGCAGTCTGTCCCCACATGCCCAAAGAGGAGCCGGCAGGGAAGAAGACCTGCCTGGCTGAACAGAGAATTGTAGCTTGAGCTTAGGAGAAAAAAGAGGGTTTATAATCTTTGGAAAAGAGGGCAGGTCACTCAGGAGGACTATAAGGATGTTGTGAGGCAGTGCAGGGACAAAATTAGAAAGGCCAAAGCTCATCTGGAGCTCAATCTGGCTACTGCTGTCAAAGACAACAAAAAATGTTTTTAAATACGTCAATGCAAAATGGAGGACTAAGGAGAATCTCCAGCCTTTACTGGATGTGTGGGGGAACTTAGTTACAAACTATGAGGAAAAGGAGGAGGTGCTTAGTGCCTTCTTTGCCTCAGTCTTTAACGGCAAAACCAGTTGCTCTCTGGATAACCAATACCCTGAACTGGTGGAAGGGGATGGGGAGCAGAATGTGGCCCTCACTATCCATGAGGAAATGGTTGGCAACCTGCTACGGCACTTGGATGTATGCAAGTTGATGGGGCCAGATGGGATCCATCCAAGAATACTGAGAGAACTGGCGGAAGAGCTGGCCAAGCCGCTATCCATCATTTATCAACCATCCTGGCTATTGGGGGAGGTCCCAGTCGACTGGTGGCTAGCAAATGTGACGCCCATCTACAAGAAGGGCCAGAGGGTAGACCGGGGGAACTATAGGCCTGTCAGTTTGACCTCAGTGCCAGGGAAGCTCATGGAGCAGATTATCTTGAGTGTCATCACGTGGCACTTACAGGGCAAGCAGGTGATCAGGCCCAGTCAGCATGGGTTTATGAAAGGCAGGTCCTGCTTGATGAACCTCATCTCCTTCTATGACAAAGTGACGCACTGGGTGGATGAGGGAAAGGCTGTGGATGTGGTCTACCTTGACTTCAGCAAGGCTTTTGACACCATTTCCCACAGCATTCTCCTCAAGAAACTGGCTGCTCTTGGCTTGGACTGGTGCACGCTTCGTTGGGTTAGAAACTGGCTGGATAACCGGGCCCAAAGAGTCGTGGTAAATGGAGCCAAGTCCAGTTGGAGGCCAGTCACTAGTGGCGTTCCCCAGGGCTCGGTGCTGGGGCCGGTCCTCTTTAATATCTTTATCAATGACTTGGATGAGGGCATTGAGTGCATCCTCAGTAAGTTTGCAGACAACACCAAGTGAGGTGCGTGTGTCGATCTGCTCAAGGGTAGGAAGGCTCTGCAGGAGGATCTGGATAGGCTGGGCTGATGGGCTGAGGTCAACTCTATGAAGTTCAACAATGCCAAGTGCCGGGTCCTGTACCTGGGGCGCAACAACCCCAAGCAATGCTACAGGCTGGGAGATGAGTGGTTGGAAAGCTGCCTGGCAGAGAAGGACCTGGGAGTATTGGTGGATAGTGGGCTGAATATGAGCCAGCAGTGTGCTCAGGTGGCCAAGAAGGCCAACAGCATCCTGGTTTGTATAAGAAGCAGTGTGGCCAGCAGGTCTAGGGAAGTGATTGTCCCCCTGTACTCGGCTCTGGTGAGGCCGCACCTCAAGTACTGTGTTCAGTTTTGGGCCCCTCACTACAAGAAGGACATCAAGGTGCTTGAGCCAGTCCAGAGAAGGGTGATGAAGCTGGTGAGGGGTCTGGAGAACAAGTCTTACGAGGAGCGGCTGAGGGAGCTGGGATTGTTCAGCCTGGAAAAAAAGGACGCTCAGGAGTGACCTTATCGCTCTTTATAAGTACATTAAAGAAGGCTGTAGCGAAGTGTGGGTTGGTCTATTCTCCCACGTGCCTGGTGACAGGACGAGGGGGAACTGGCTGAAGTTTTGCCAGGGGTGTTTTAGGTTAGATCTTAGGAAGAACTTCTTTACTGAGAGGGTTGTGAGGCATTGGAATGGGCTGCCCAGGGAAGCGGTGGAGTCACCATCCCTGGAGGTCTTTAAAAGACGTTTAGATGTTGAACTTAGCAATATGATTTAGTGAAGGACTTGTTAGTGTTAGGTCAGAGGTTGGACTCAATGATCTTGAGGTCTCTTCCAATCTAGACAATTCTGTGATTCTGTGATTCCCTTGTGGCCTGTGGAGAGGCCCCTGGTGAAGCAGGCTGTCCCCCCGCTTCTCACTGTTCCCATGGCAGAGCAGATCTCCATGCTGCAGCCCATGGAGGAGCCCCTGATGGAGCAGGTGGGTCTGGCCTGAAGGATGTTGCAGCCTGTGAAGAAATCTTGCAGGAACAGGCCCCACGCTGGAGCTGCATCCCATGGAGAAAGGACCACACAAGAGCAGGTGACCTGAGGGGAGTTGCTGCCTACAGGGGACCCATGCTGGTGCAGTTTGCTCCTGACAGAATGACCCTGTGGTATGAACCCACATTTGGAGCAGTTCTTGAATAGCTGCTGACTGTGGGAAGCCCCCAAAGGCTCAGTTCCGGAAGGACCCGTGGGTGGGACCCCACGTGGAGCAGGGGCAGAGAGTGACCATGAAAGATCGATGGAGGCGAAATATTAGGGACTGACTGCACTCCCCATTCTCCTGTTCCTCTATGCTGCTCAGGTGGAGAAGATGGAAGAGGGTTTATGGGGGGAAAGTGTTTTTGTTTTCTTTGTTTTTTACTTCTCTAACTTGTTAGTAATAGGTAATTAATTTATTTAATCTCCCTATGCTGAGTCTGTTTTGCCTGTCATGATAATTGCTAGTCCCCCTTTCCCTTAGAGGAGGGGAATGGAGCTTGGCTGCCCACCTGAGAAAAACCACCACAATCACCTGACAGATTACCCTTTATTAAAGGAAAGAACTACTGGCACATTGCATCTTTTTTCCTAATGCCTGAGAGCATTTTGCAACATCCACCACTGGACAACAAACATTACTATATCTTTTGGACCCCGTCTGTATAAATTTGCTTGTGAACTGTGCTTATCTTTTCCCAATTTTACAGCTATGCTAAAGAGTGAAAGCAAATTCATTCAGTCTTCTAAATTCCTATATAGGGACTTGAGATTTGAGAAAGTGTATTGCACTTATGATTGCTAGCATTTTTACTAATTGTACTAAAAAGTTTCACTTTCCAAGTCTTTAGAAGTATTATATAGCTAATTATATGGATAAAGCCTATTTCTGTAGCCCAATTAATAGTTGCCTAGATGGTTGTCATTTTATAATGACACATTATAAAATATTGTTTAAAACTATGAGAAGGTTTGATAGGTTAAAGGAGTGAAGCAGGATAGATATATGCACACATATATATATATTTAAGTGCATTATAAGCTAGAATTTTTCAAGGCTGTGAAAGGAGATTTTTATGTTGCTTAGAACAGAGTACAGACACCAGAGTTAATGGTGTTGTGTGCAGTTCTGGTACTGGGGCAATACAGCCACATCATGCTCATCCTATGCTTAGGCTAATTAGCTCTGTGGAGAAGTAAGGCCCATTCTTTTTTTTTGGTGCCGTACTGCTGTAATGCAACTATGCAGATTTTAAGATTGATGGTTCAGTGATTCAATGTACTGCTCAATGCATAACTATTGTGTTGTATCATGTGGCCATGTCAGCCTTCTGTAACATAACCTTTTATCAAGTCAAAAAAGAAGAAAAAAAAAAAAAAAGTGGCGGAGAGCACATTCTGTCCAAAGACACCATCCCCAGGACTGCAGGCACTTCTGAAAACCTCAGAATTTCTTACTACCTGTTCTCAGTAATTAATCCAAATATATTCCCAGTGACACTAAGATGTTTGCATCCAATATTTAGGGATTGATGAAATCTGCCAAACACTGCTCAGTTGTTACCTAATCCTTAATTTGCCCATGAGCAGTTTTTCCAGGTACATGATGCTATTGATTTTGCTCAGAGTCCTAAATCTTACTTATCTCAGCTTTTTGTACCTGTAGGGTTTTTAGAAGACAGTTCTCTGAATTGCATAAAGAGTGTAAAGTATGATTTCCAAAAAGTAGCAGGAAACCAAGGTTT
Organism: Anas acuta; assembly: GCF_963932015.1. Taxonomy (NCBI): domain Eukaryota; kingdom Metazoa; phylum Chordata; class Aves; order Anseriformes; family Anatidae; genus Anas; species Anas acuta. Next base: position 129,770,016 of record NC_088980.1, read on the forward strand.
CTTTGCAGTTTAAGCTGTTGGAATTACTGAGACACATAAAAAGATGTTTTATTTTGTTTGTTTGGTTTCCATTTCCTACATCTCAAGGAGCTGTTACATTGTCTATACTTGTGACATATCATCATCAGAGAACTTATATGATTAAATTATTGTTTATGTAAAAGTATGGTGCTGTTTATAAATGCAAATAGCATTGCCACAATAATCAGGGATCAATATTTTCACATTAATGTCCCAATAGCTTCTTCATTTGCTTAGTATCGACTGACTGTATTAATTTTCATCTTTTTCGGTCAGTAATTTGTAAGTTCCACCTATTTTGGTCTCTTGTTGGTGTTTGCACTTTAATTTGTTCTAATTTGGCATGACATGTAACTGTAAGTCAATCTTAATTGTAGGGAAAGGATCATCTAATTTGAATGGATGGATAACACGATGGTTTAAAAGTAATCTGCTCTAGATGTTTCTACTATTTCAGAGGTTATAAAATCAATATTTTTTGAAAAACAATTCCTTCTTCTGTGGCCAGATTTTGAACACAATCCACAACGTTCTGGTAGTATGTGGATTAGATAAGTTTTCAGGCAGATTGTTTTTTAAAAACATTGCAAAACAGAAGTCTTCTCCAGTATTTCATGCTGGCCATCTGCTCCCAAGCCTCTGCTTTTTGCTTTTTTTCCTTTGTTTTTAATACCCAGTTTATAAGGCCCCTTGTGTCCGTTGCATTTTCTAGAATGTGTTTGTATGAATTTGTCCTTGCACTATTACAACTCAAGTGATATTTTAAAAGTACTTCAAGTTTTAATATAATAATACTAATTAATAACAATTATTCAGAAACACATACAAGTATAATCCGATTTTTTTTTTTAACTACATTTTATTTGATTATTTGTTATATTGATTGAGAGAAAAAGGCTGTGGGTTATTTTTGCTTTTTTTTTTTTTTTTTTTTGTCTTTTTTTCCCCTTTTTTCTCAGCACTCTGGCATGTTGTATTCGACCAAGGAAAGCAACAATCTAAAATAAGTTTCTATCACTTAAAATTAACAGTAACTAGAAGAACAAAGCTGTCATTCCTCATTTTTTTCATACTACAGTTTTATAATAAAACTTTAGTCTGAATGGATGTAACCTATTTGTTATACTTTTAGTTTTTAACATATGAAATCTTTTAAACCAAGTTAGTGAATTTGTGATAGTATATAAATACATTTTATTATCTTTTGAAGTTTAATGAAATCTATAGATTTTTTCCTTGTTTGAAATTTTATAAAAAAATTAAGGACTAATAATATAATTAGATGTGATGGAAGTATTGCTTTGTGATGAATATGAGAAGTAGGTCACGATCTTTACAGCTCTTAGTTCAAATCTGAAACACTCTTATGAACTGAAATATAAATCCAAAAGCTTCTGTTCTTTTTAATGCAATGTACTGTCCAATATTTAACCCTCAGAATGTCACAGTACTGGCCAGATGAATCCCTATTAAGCAAAGAGTTTTCTAGTCCAGTCCTACTTAGGTAATTAGAAACTTCTCTTGGTTTTCATGACACTAGGCCAGTGAGCCATGAGATGTTATACTTAATATTTCCTAATTTAATTCTGAGAATTGATCAACAAGATGCTAAGACTAATTTAGGATTTCTGAACCTGAACTGTTCTTGTATACATTCTAAAATGTGTAAGTCAAAGCTGGCAAAATGTTATGCTCAGAAGAGAAATCCCTTGCTGGGATACTATTTCAATTTATCCAATATAAAAAACTTGTTTCTCTACCACTGTTGGCCTGCCTGGCTGTTACTGTCATGGCTGCTCTTTTCTGTAAAACGGAAATACTTTGTGAAATTGATATATCCTGACATATGGCACTGATTTTTGTGGTACATCTCTCTACTCATGTTAAGTTTACTCGGGGTGCCTGTCAAGAGCATGCTGAACGTGAATCAGCAGTGTGAAACCTGGCAGCTAAGAGTGTAAACTGGGGAATGTATTATACACAGCATAGGCAGCCAATCAAAGGAGGTAATTTACCCTTATATTTATCATTGGTGAGGTCTCATCTTAAGTATTTTTGTACAGTTCTGGGTTCACAATATAAAGAGGATGTTAAGGTCCTTGAAAGCATCCAGAAGAGAGCATAAAGATGGTAAAGGATCTGGAAGGCATATCCTATGAGGAGAGACTGAGGACACTTCCTGAGGAGAGGACATGGAAAGGGAGATGCTAGTGTCTTCTTTGTGGTAACCAGTGACAGGACACATGTGAAACACTCAAAGCTGCACAAGGGGAGCAGGAGTTTCAGACTGGATATTAGGAAAACATTCTTTACCAAGAGGGTGGTCAAACACTGGAACAAGCTTCCTAGTGATGTGGTTGATGCCCTATGCCTGACAGTGTTCATAGGCATTTGGACAATGCCCTCAATAATATTCTCTAGTTAGGTGGACTAGATGATCTTTGAAGGTCCCTTCCAACTCCTCTTCTCTTCTCTTCTCTTCTCTTCTCTTCTCTTCTCTTCTCTTCTCTTCTCTTCTCTTCTCTTCTCTTCTCTTCTCTTCTCTTCTCTTCGCTTCGCTTCGCTTCGCTTCGCTTCGCTTCGCTTCGCTTCGCTTCGCTTCGCTTCGCTCTCCTCTCCTCTCCTCTCCTCTCCTCTCCTCTCCTCTCCTCTCCTCTCCTCTCCTCTCCTCTCCTCTCCTCTCCTCTCCTCTCCTCTCCTCTCCTCTCCTCTCCTCTCCTCTCCTCTCCTCTCCTCTCCTCTCCTCTCCTCTCCTCTCCTCTCCTCTCCTCTCCTCTCCTCTCCTCTCCTCTCCTCTCCTCTCCTCTCCTCTCCTCTCCTCTCCTCTCCTCTCCTCTCCTCTCCTCTCCTCTCCTCTCCTCTCCTCTCCTATCCCCATCCCATTTCATCCCATCGCATCCTATTCTTTTTCTCTACTCTACTCTACTCTACTCTACTCTACTCTACTCTACTCTACTCTACTCTACTAGCAGTATTCTAATATGCTACCTGATTGAAAGAAGGTTTTGCTAAGAGGAGCTACAACACATTTATTCACATTGCTGTAGTTTCACGTAGTAATACATTAACTTTGAAAGATTAGGTGTTAGCATGATTGTTTTGGTTAGTCAGTTTTTCAACCAAGTGATTGTCACCTTGTACTTGGCTCTGGTGAGGCCGTACCTTGAGTACTGTGTTCAGTTTTGGGCCCCTCACTACAAGAAGGACATTGAGGTGCTGGAGGGTGTCCAAAGAAGGGTAAGAAAGCTGGTGAAGAGTCTAGAGAACAAGTGTGATGAGGAGTGGCTGAGGGATCTGGGCTTGTTTGGCCTGGAGAAAAGGAGACTTGGGGGAGACCTTATCATGCTTTACTATTATGTTAAAGGAAATACCAAGGTGGCAATTAGGCTGTTATCTCAGTCACCAACTGATAATGAGGGGAAATGGCCACAAGTTGTGTCAGGGAAGGTTCCAGTTGGATATTAGGAGTAATTTCTTTACTAAAAGTGTTGTGAGGCATTGGAATAGTCTGCCCAGGGAAGTGGTTGAGTAACCATCCCTGGTGGTCTTCAAGAAACGTACAGATTTAGGACTTAGTAGTATGGTATAGTGATGGATTTTAGTACTAGGTAAAAGGTTGGACTAGATGATCTTAGAGGTCTTTACCAACCTGAATGATTCTATGATTCTGTAACAAGGTGCAGATTGGACTTTTCTCCCAAGCACTAAGTGATAAGGCAAGAGGAAATTGCCCTAAATTGTGCTATGTGAGGTTCAGGTTGGACATGAGGAAAAATTTCTTCACTGAAAGGGTTATGAGGTATTAGAACAGGCTGCCAGGGAAGTAGCTGAGTCACATCCCTGGAGGTCTTCAAAAACTGGATAGATGTAGAGTTCAGTGGTTTGATGGTAGACATGGCAGTGGTAGGTTACAGGTTGGAATAGATGATCTTAGAGGTCTTTACCAACCTAAATAATTTTATGATTCTATGATTTGTGAGGACTATTTACAAAGTAACTGACTGGGGAGTCTATTTTCTAAATACTGAAACAGTTCTGGAAAATGTTTCTAACATGTTAAAATAGCTTGTTTTGAGATATCTATATCCAAACAATTAGAACATAGATTGGTGTGGCTTGCTCTTAAACACTTTTTTTGTTTCTTTGTTTGTTTTTCAAGCTATGAGGCAATTTTTGTAATTCATGTCTGTTGCCTTCATAACTTATAATAATGCCACTAGTCTATTGATTAAAATCCTTTATGTTACTTATTCATATACTTCTCACTCACAGAGAAATAATAGTACAGAACAAAACTGGTAGGGGTCAGGAACAATGCAATAGTTGATTAAAAATGACCTTTAAAAAGTGCAGATGATCTTGGAAATTGTTTCAACTGTTTATTTATTTATTTATTTATTTATTTATTTATTTATTTATTTTTAACTTGAAAAGTTTTTGTATGAAGTTTATATCAAATGAAATTAGAAGGAAAAAAAACACAACTTAGAAGCCCCTCATTATAATACTAACAACCATGAAGATGAAAATAAAATTCTTCAGAGGTACCAGTTTTAATGTCTAAAATGTAATGCTAAAGCTATTGCTTAACTTCCTCATTTATTTGTTGTTGTTTTTGTTTGTTTGTTTGTTTGTTTTTTAACTTAAAACTTTAAAAAACAAGTTTTGAACAATATTTAAGGAAGTCAAAGAAGTACACGTTTTTGTTGTTGTTAAAAGAAAGAGAAGTGGTATATTCTAAACATCAGAAAATTAACATTACGAGGAGTGGATGTTTTTTTCTAAAGCACATGGTGCATAAACCTAATGCTCACCTCAGTATCTTTTCTTATGGAAAAGAATCTTTCTACAGACTATGTTGAAAGGCCAGTGAAATTAGGTATATTTCATCAGATTATAGAAGTTGTTGCTCATGTCATCACCTACCAAATGAAAAAAAAGGCAGTTTTTAGATTTCTTCCCCATAACAAGATAAAGTTGAGTCTTCAATTTAGAGCGTACATCAGTCTATTAATTGAAATGAAAACTGCTTCTTTGTTTATAACAGTATCATTTCACTATAACTTGTATTAATATATATATATATAACTTTCAGTTCTATTTATTTTTCAGATGATCATAGAATCTCAGTGAAATAATGTAGCTTAGGAATCTCTTTCCTTATGTAAGCAGGGTAGATAGAAGTAGCTAAAAAAAAAAGTGTTCTTTTTACACCAAATATATGAAATGGAAGATGGGTCCTTGTTGTGATTTAACCTGTCAGGCAGCGAATCACCACGCATCGTTTCCTCTATTCCCCCCTTTCCCAAGTGGGATGGGGGAGAGAATTGGGAGGGAAAAAGAAGTAAAACCTTGTGGGTTGAGATAAAGAGGATTTAATAGGATGAAAATGAAGGGGAAAATAATACTCACAGAATCACAGAATTGTAGGAGTTGGAAGGGACCTCAAGATATCATCAGGTCCAACCTCCCTGCCAAAGCAAGTTCCCTAGAGCAGGTTGCCCAAGTAACCATCCGGACGGGCCTTAAATATCTGCAGAAAAGGAGACTCCCCAACCTCCCTGGGCAGCCTGTTCCAGTGCTCCATCACCCTCACCATGAAGAAGTTCTTTTGCATGTTGGTACAGAACTTCCTGTGCTCCATTTTGTGGCCATTGCCCCTTGTCCTGTCCCCACAAACCACTGAAAAGAGGTTGGCCAAATCCCTCTGTCTCCCACAATTAAGATATTTGTAAATATTAATAAGATCCCCTCTCAGTGTTCTTTTCTCAATATAATATAATAATTATAATAACAATTATATATATATAACACCACTGTAATACATAATATAATAATATATAATAAGTAGTAATATATTATTATTCTCGTATATAAAACAAGTGTTGTACAATGCAACTGCTCACCACCCACCAACCAATGACCCAGTCCCCATGCAGCAGTGTGCCCCCTTCTCCACTCTGGCCAATCCTTCTAGTTTTTATTGGCATGTGTAATGCCATGTTATCCCTTTGGCCTGTTTAGGCCAGCTCTCTTGGACATGTCCCCTCTCAGCTTCTTGTGCACCCCTAGCCTTGTTGTTGGCAGGGCAATGTGAGATGCTGAAAAGATGCTTCTTGGCCTAGTGTAAGCACTGCTCTGCAACATCAGTGTGTTATCAGCATTATTTTTCCCCTAAATCCAAAACATGTCACATACCAGACACTATGAAGAAAACTAACTCTATCCTGGCCAAAACCAGGATGGTCCAGATGGTTTGATGGGGAGCACAAAGAAACAATAGGACAATCATGTGGTGTAGAAATACCATTAATATTCTCATCTTTTTATTACCTTACTTCTTAGTGGGTCATGTAAATTAGCAGTTTTATGAGTGATCTTCAGGAGAACACTGAATTTAACTCCTCTCCAACTGAAGTAGTGTGTTTTTTGTTTGTTTGTTTGTTTTTTGTTTTACTTTAAGGAAAGAAAGAAAAAAAACACAACAAAACAACAACAAAAAACAGCTAAAGAGACAATAAGAAAGACAGAGTTGATATGGAGAAAGTGGAGTACCTATGCTGCAAGATCAGCAAATATTCTTTTGAAATATTTTTCTCAGACCTCTGCCAAGGGAAATGAGATGCTTTATTCCCAGATGAAACTGCTCTTGGCAACATATTGTATTTTCCAACTTAAGTGCTGGACTCCCATGATGAAATTATGGGTCTTTGGAAGTCAGCACCTAGAAAGGAAGAGATAAGGTGTGAGGTTTTATTCCCATTTTCCTTAATCTGTTAATACATATTCATAGACAATAAAACCAGAAACATGCAAATGGAAAATAAATTTAAAAAAAATCAGGAAAAGATGTAGAGGTAAGAATACTATTTTGTAAAGGGTTACTGTGAAAAAAAAAAAAAGTGAAGTAAACAAGATTTTTAATGCCTTTGATAAAATCTTCTGTTTACTAGCAATGCAATATAAAAAACTGGTAGAGGGGAAACACTGAAGACCCTTTAAAATTGTCCTGATTATTTTAGACATCTGATTATCTGCAACTCTCATTGATTTGCATGAGAAATTGAATGATCAGATTTTCTAAAAATCTGTCCCACATTGCTGAGAAGCTAAACAGAGGCCTGACTTCAAGCTGAGTTTCAAAATGTTTAAGTCCTTTATTTATTTATTTATTTATTGCATTAAGCAGATTTCAGATGAATGAACAGATACGTTATGTGACATTTTGAAGAGGCAATCGTTGAATCACATTAACTCAAAATAGCTATCCAGGTCTCAATTCTTTATAGGTATTTCAAGAATAGTATCCTGTCTACCTTGAAAACTGAATTTAAGTTGATGAACAAACTGCTGAGCTTGGAGCTATTTTCTTTTAAATAGGATTTGTCGGGTTCTGTCTGAGAAGTCAGGAGAAATTTTAGGTGTAGATGTAGAGTTCAGTTACACTTCTGACACGTATTTGTGTGTGTGTGTGTGTGTTTGAACTTGACCTCAAGCTGACATTGAATTTACACAGGTGAAGAGAACCTTATGTGTCTGAGGGCAACTACTACAGATAACAAGGTGAAAAAGATAACAAGGCATGCTACACAACCATGCAGAAAGCTAGTATAAATACACAGGAGCTGAATATGCTAAATAGCTAGGGGTATTGAATAGCAATATAGCAGAAATATATTCATAGTGTCAGGGGAATCCCTAGGGTATCTTTCTAGGGCATCCCTAGTGACCTTAAGATATGGAGGGTTTTAGGGCTAATTTGGCTTTAGAAATAACTTTTCTTAAATGCAAGTCTTTTGCAAGGCGTCTGTTGCTATTTTCACTGGAAATCAGTTATAGTTTTCTCTTCCTCATAAGTAAGTCTCTATGCAGAGTGTCACTGCAAACGTGCAACTCAAGTAGGTATTTTGGTGGTGAGTGGATATTTACATGTATAACTAGAATAACCAGTTATCAAAATTAACGAAAAGTGTGGTTTTACTGCTCCTTTTAAGCCAAGTTGATTAGATGTTAATTTCACATCTTCATGTGGATAGTTGGTACCTTCTATAACTACAGAGTTTAAACCTGGGAAATGTAAGCATTAGTTTCAAATTTCAGATAAAAGTGCAGTTCTTAGTGTAACCAGGAAAAAAAAAAAAAAAAAAAAGGAGAAAAGAAAATAATTTTGGATGTGTTGATATTATTGTTAAAAAACAATGTGGGCTGGTAATATTTTCTTCTCTGATTAATATATTGGAGATGCATCAGCCTTTTCCAATTTCTTTTTGTATAACAAAGTATTTTTTGTTGCTAGCAGTAAACTAGATGAAAGGAAATTGCATCTCTCCTTGCCAACCTTTGAAAAGTAAAAGTCACTGAAATGAAGAGAATCACTATGAAATGTACAAACAGTTCTAGGAAATCTAGGGACCTAATTTGGAAGGTAACTGCTTTATTTTCACCAGTAGAGGAAGACAATTTTTTAACTCCCAATTCTAGGAAGATATTTTTATGTTCTCTTTATGCTCCTGCTATCTCACCCGTACCTTTTCCTGTGACAAGCAAAGTTATGCAAGCTTGGAGATGAAAGAAAAAGCTCTTAACTAGGAGGAGTAGTTGGTAGCATGGATGTGGCTATTACTTGAAAAGATTAGACACTGAGGGTAGGAAACAGTTAGTAGGAGATTTATAGTGAGAGAAAAAGTGCAAACCCTGGAGGCTCTGCAGACCAGTATACAGCTTTCCTTCATTTTTGTTCTAGAAATGACACCTTTTATTTGGCAACAAAATGTGCTGAGAGAAAAGGGCAACAGCATATTAAGGAAAGCTTTGAGCCTGAATTAAATAGAGATATTTTTAAGGCCATTTATTCTCGTTTGTATTTTCTGAAAACTGATATTTAGTTATTTTCATTATATTGCAAGTGACATCACCTACCTGGACTCATGCAAAGCATTTGACACTGTCCTCCATGAAATCCTTGTTTCTAAATTGAAGAGACATAGATGTGAAAGATGGAACAGTTGGTGGGTAAGGAATTGGCTAGATCATCTTACTCAAAGAGCTGTGGTCAATGGCCTGATGTCCTTGATCAGTAATGAGTGGTGCTTCTCAGGGGTCAGTTTTGGCACCATCACTATTTAAGATCTTTGTTGGTGACATGGACATGGGGATTGAGTACACACTAAGCAAGTTTGCATATGGCACCAAGCTGTGTGATGTGGTCAACATGCTGGAGGGAAGGGGTGCCATCCAGAGGGACCTGGACATGTTTAATATGAGGTTCAACAAGGCCAAGTGCAAGGTCCTGCATTGGGGCTGGGGCAATCCTAAACACAAATACAGGCTGTGCGGAGAATGGATTGAGAGCAGCCCTGAAGAGAAGGACCTGGGGATGTTGGTTGACGAGAAGCTCAACATGAGCTGGCAATGTGTGCATGCAGCCCAGAAAGCCAATCATATCCTGTCCTGCATCAAAAGAAGTGTGGCTAGTAGGTTGAAGGAGGTGATTCTCCCGCTCCGCTCTGCTCTTATGAAATCCCTACCACAAGTACCATGTTCTAGTACAATGTGCTAGAGGCTCTGGGGCCTCTTGCACAAGAAAGACGTAGATGTAATGGAACAAATCCAAAGGAGGGCCATGAAGTTGATCAAAGGGCTGGAGCACCTTTCCTATGAAGAAAGGCTGATAAAGTTGGGGTTGTTCAGCCCAGAGTCAAGGCCTTCCAGGAGAGGGAAGGAAGAGCAGCTTTCCAATAACTAAAGGGGACCTACAGGAAGGCTGGGGAAGAACTTTTTGTCAGGGAGTGTAGTGATATGACAAGGGAGAATGGCTTTATACTGAAAGAAGGTAGATTTATATTAGATATTCAGAAGAAATTCTTTACTCTGAGGGTGGTGAGACACTGGAATAGGTTGCCCAGAGAACTTGTGATCTTCAAGGTCCCTTCCAACCCAAACCATTCTACGATTCTCTGATTTTATGATTTTATCATTCTATGACGCTGGAGAGCAGCCTAGAAGAGAGGGATCTGGGGGTCGTGTTAGACAACAAGTTGAATATGAGCCGGCAGTGTGCCCTGGCAGCCAGGAGGGCCAACCGTGTCCTGGGGTGCATCAAGCACGGCATCGCTAGTAGGTCAAGGGAGGTGATTGTCCCGCTCTACTCTGCGCTGGTGCGGCCTCACCTCGAGTACTGTGTGCAGTTCTGGGCACCACAGTATAAAAAGGACATGAAACTGTTGGAGAGTGTCCAGAGGAGGGCTACGAAGATGGTGAAAGGCCTGGAGGGGAAGACGTACGAGGAACGGCTGAGGGCACTGGGCCTGTTCAGCCTGGAGAAGAGGAGGCTAAGGGGAGACCTCATCGCAGTCTACAACTTCCTCGTAAGGGGGTGTCGAGAGGCAGGAGACCTTTTCTCCATTAACACCAGCGACAGGACCCGCGGGAATGGAGTTAAGCTGAGGCAGGGGAAGTTTAGGCTGGACATCAGGAAGGGGTTCTTCACAGAGAGAGTGGTTGCACACTGGAACAGGCTCCCCAGGGAAGTGGTCACTGCACCGAGCCTGACTGAATTTAAGAAGAGATTGGACTGTGCACTTAGTCACATGGTCTGAACTTGGGTAGACCTGTGCGGTGTCAAGAGTTGGACTTGATGATCCTTAAGGGTCCCTTCCAACTCAGGATATTCTATGATTCTATGATTCTATGATTCTATTATATTATTCTATGATTCTGTGATTCTGCATTTCTATATTTAAAACATAGATGAATAATTTCCCATTAGCTTTTTTATTGTTCATTGTTGAAGAAATATTTATTCCCTTATTTCTTGTTTTCAGTTTATTTTTATTCTGACTCTGTACATTATATCAGATGAACCAATATTAATGAATTGTACTTCATATGTTTTCCATTTCCAGATTAATTGAAATAACATTTTCTTTCTTAATTTTTATCTTTTTATTTTAGCATTGATTTTCCTCTAACATTCAAAGTTATTTTGTATGTGTGTTAAGAATATTAACTAATATTCTGCATTTCTATACTCAGTTTTATTTACTGTCTCTCATCCAGCAAATATGTATATAATCTCTTAATGTCTTTTGAGCAGTATGCTGAAAAGTATAGATCTTACTTACTGTGTTGTAATCCATAAGAGATGTCCTCATAGGTCAGACTGCTGGTCCATTTAGCCCAATATTCTTTCAGAGTGACAAAGGAAATGCTGTTTAAGGCAGGACAATGGAAGATGGTAGTATCCAGCAGTTTGTTTGTTTGTTTTATATAAAAGGCTTTTAAGTGGAAGCAATTTTCATTTAGACTATCTTCTATATTGTCTACCTGTCATGAAATGATCCTAACATTAATGGAAATCAAGGTGTATTGGCCAGTGGAATAAGTTTTTCACATTTCTTTAAAATGTCTTATGGCCCAAGACTTTTGTGTAGAGCAGATTTTTATTTATTTATTTATTTATTTTGGTCATTCACATCACAGTATCCTGTGTGTTTACTCGTCAGCTACTACATGGGTGAAAGGAGAAAGATCGCACTGTGTTTCTTTTAATGGGTCACCTACAACGATATTAAATGAAATCAATAGGAATTTTGCAAATACCATAAAATAGAGTGAGGTACACCTGCAACTAAACCCTTCAACACAGTTGTATTGTTCTCAGGAAGCATTGAGAAGGAATTAACAAGCCATTGATAAAAAATGGGAACTAACAAATGTTAATTCAGACTAATACTCAGCCATAGATAGACATTGTAATAAATGACTGAGTCCCAAATAGGATTGCAATTAAACTTTACAATTTATTAAACAAATAGAGGCAAGCAAACAGTTCTGGGTGCGCTGGGAGTCTCTGTTCCACCAAGACGCACACAAGTTACATCAGGAGGCTGTTTTTTATGCTCCTAGGCTAATACATATTCATCACCACTTTTGGAAAAGGCAAGGTTATTATAATTAGTTTCCCAGGACCCGAACCATCCCATGGATGCATGCGTATCAGCCTCCGGTGGTCCCTCTAGGGGTCGCTCATACTGAAGGCTTGTAGTCTTCCTCCCAGGCTTTGTCCTCCGGTCATTCTTCAGCTTCCCCCCTCTCTTTATTTAGTAGTCAGAAAGTTGTGTCTCATGCAATAGTCAGAAGTTATCTAAAAAAAACCTCCCCCCTATTGTCTTATCTCCCAGATCCGAGTCTTAAAGTTTACCCTTCAAACCCTCTGTCAACATGAACTGCTAGACCATTCTTTTGCAAGATAACCACTCTGTTTCTCTTGGACTTGTGGTTATACAAGGGTATGTAAGATAGAAAGTCACATTTCATCATGAGGCCCTAGCATTGTTCCATATTGACATGAATCAGATGAACATATTTCACAACATACATGTAATTCTATCTCAGGGAGATGTAACCGAGAAGGGGAAAAAAGCCCTCCCTGTATATGCTGAAAGAAAGAAGGACCTTTTCCAACACCTTGCTGTTACCTGTCACACAGAAATGGAAACATATGGTATTTAAATAGAGAGAATAAGGCTGCCCTTCCTGCTTTACTTTCTATGACATTTTTCTTTTCCTAATAATATAAAATCTCTTCATGGATATATTTTTTTTCTTTCAGCTGAATTAATTATTTAGCCATCATCAGCTATTGTCCATAAATTGGTGGAAGCAGCAGGGAGGCACTAGAGCAGAAGCTGTGATTACTTTCTAAAATTGCAGATGTCTACTCAGTTCAGCAGTTATTACCACATAAGGTCACTTAGTGATGAAGTATGAAAAGGAATGGGGTGAGAACATGTAGGTTGGAGAGCATAATTTATGTCTAAAACATCTTTCAAAAGCCTGATTCTTCAAGGTGCTGAGCACCTCCCAAGAAGCACCCAGTGTTATAGTAAATTCTATTAAAATGAACTTGATTCAGAGAGACTCAGTACTTCTGAGGATACACTCAGATCCTCCCAGGAACAGTGGCTTGTTTCAGACTTAATTTCTTTATTTTGTACAGTTGACAGGGTGGTTTTATTGTTTGTGACACCTGAACAATGTCCTATTTTATAAAATGCTTAGCCCAGTACCAGCAACCAGCCTGAAAGCAGTGACTGGTGGTATGCAGCATGAGGCAGATCAAAAGACCATTAAATTCAATATCTGACCTCTTCAAGATTCTCTCAAGACACATTACAAAATGCAAAGAACAGAGATATTATCATTTCCTTTGCAAGTTCTATTTTTTTCTGTTCTTAAAAAACAAACAAATAAAAACCAAACAAACGAAAAATGAAGGACTTTCTAGATTCATTGATGCCTTACTATGAATCTGGATTTTGTTGGTAACACCTCTTCTACAGTTGTTTTATACAATGTATGGCTCATTACTGTAGACTCATAAACAGTAGAAACAATCTGCCTATCAAAAATTTTACTTCTCAAAAACAAGATGTGCATGTGTGCCTGAGACTTTATTATGCCAGCTGTGGGACAGCAGCAACTGTTGCCTACTCCAGTAGGGTCTGCTTGAATCCTGAATATAAAAACAATGTCTCTGGACAGGTGTCTCTGTCTTAGATGCACTTTTATTTACTTAGTATTGTACTGTCAGATAAGTACTGTTGCCAAAACCATATTACTAGTCTTTCAGTAAATATAATTGAATAATTTAGAGATGTAGTTTTCATTATTATTTTTTTTATAACAGAAATCAGATCTGCTGTACATGAACATCAAATAAACAAAGGAAATCAGCACTCAGCAGGCTTTCTTTTGCAACTCACATCAAAAGTTGTAAACATTTATTTAAGTTTTCTTAAAGAAAAAACAAAATAATCTTAACCAGAAAGTATGTATGTTGCTAGAAAAAAAAAAAAAAAAAAAAAAGATCTTTTCTGTTACAAAAGAGTTTTAAAATACATTAAAAAAATCTCAGTAACTTCAGTCTGAATGTAGTTTTTTAACTGATGTATATTTAAATATATATATACATTTTTCATTCTAGTACAGAACAGCCAGGTTTCCTCTGACCTTAAATTTTACATACAACCTTTTACATAGTAACATTTGTTGTTGGTGAAGCATCTTTAGGGCTTATAAAGGACAGATGTTGGAAGTATTTTTTAAAAGTTTTAATTGTAAGCAAATAAACTCTCAGAAAAGGCTACTGCTCAACTAATCTGAGCTGAAGTACCTTATTAAAAAGAGAATTTGCATTCTGAGTTTGAAAAATAAATTTGATATAAATGTAAAATGACTAGAAACAACTTCCCCTAGTGATTTTCATCATTGCTTGAGATACATTTTATTGACTTCTTCCATCTTATCAGAACATTCCATAGAAAGATATTTTTCTGTAAATTATTTCTTCCAAAATGAAATTCCAACTGACAGATCCAAAAGTTAATTCCCAGCTTCTAGCATATGAGTAATTGACAATGACCGTGATAATTACAGGCTTTCACTACACATCAGAATAATATGAGAGAAATTTAAGTAATAAAATAATTCTATGTCATGTGTTAGCCATTGAAATTTGAGTGTAAGGCTTTTTTTTTTTTTTTTTAATTACATGTTTTAAACACAGATAATCTATTTCTTCATATAAGAATCATATTCATCCTCTCGGTAATAAAAGATAATGAATGTAAAAATCAACCGCCAGCTTCCAGAACTGGTGCTTCATCCCTCGTACTTTCTCCAGAGCATAGGAAAGAGGGAAATGCAAGTTAAAACAGAAATAAATCAACACTTGTTCACACTCTCCAGTGAAGACTCTCACCATACTGTGAAGCTTTCCTTGCAGGGAGGTTTTAGGAAGGCTTTAAACTGGACCAGGTCTTTCAACGTGGCTTTTGGACTCTCATAACTGCTTCATGTAAGGTAAAAAAGAACTGGAAAGAAGGAAAAGATTTTTTTTTTTTGAGTTCTGAGACAGATATTCAAATGAGAGGCAATCAAGAATGAGGTTCTTGTGGTTCTTGTGATGTATTTTATGATTCATATTTAACTTGCTAATTCTTTTACATAAGATGGCTGTATCCTTAATCTGATTACATAATGATTGTGAAAGCCAAATTGCATGAATAACATTTTGCATCACAAACTATGCATGGAGAAAAAAAGTACAATTTGGATGACACTGAGTATTCAGAAAATAAAGAAAAGCATGCTGTCAGTTCACATAAGCAGGAAAGTTATATGCTTGAGGCAAAAACAGCACAGAGAACATAGTGATACTGTAAAGGCTATCAAAATAATATGTTAGTGATATTGATGCAGTAAAAACAGCGATGGCTTAGTCACAGTCATGCTAATCTAAATCTCTACCTTTTTTGGTCTAAATAGAATGTTCTTAATCTTTTTATTTTAAAACAATAAAATTCACAAACAAGGAATATTCAAGTGATACAAAGTTGATATACTAATTGATTTTTAAGAGTTTGATAAAGAAGAAATGTGCTAGTGTGTACAGTTTATTTGACTTATAAACAACATCTGTTTTATGTCCTTGAAATTATTATTTTATAATTCAAAAGATAGATTAGCCTCTTACTATCCTCACAACTAGCGCATGATCAGTTAAGCTCTCTTATTAATTATTTTACATATAGGTCAAGAAGGCATTCATTACTTCAAAAATTAAATGCAATAGAGAGTCAAGAAATGTAAAAAGTCCTTTGCTGAACATATTTTAAATGAAATCTTCTAAATTCCAAAATACAATCATTCCATATGTACTAGAACAGATAACTATGTAATGTTTAAAGATTACAACATCACAGATTATGTATTGTTGTATTATGTATTATTTCTAATTACATAATTAGAAATAATTACATTATGTATTGTTTCTAATACTGGGTTAAAATGTTTTCTGCCATAGATCTACTTAACAAATGACTTTTTTTTTTACATCAAGCATTGGTCTCTATTGGAATCAAAGAATTATTATTGCATAGTGTAAACACAAATAAACATCTGTTTCTTTTGTCCTTGTACAAGTAATTAACACAAAATCAGGAAGTAGATTTCTCACAGGAGGGATTCTTACAACCTTCTTACAAATGAGATTTGCATTGTGATATTGCAGAAGGGTTTTTTTTTGTTGTTTGTTTGGTTGCTTATGTTAACTTCCAGATAGAAAACTCTTGTACAAAATGATCAAAATCATTAAAAAATATCCTCAGAATAAAATGCACAAATAAAAAGCTACCTTAAATTGCATATTTCTATATTTAAAAAATATCAAAATATCATTACTCATGTTGTAAGAGGCTGTTCTAAACAGTACCCCATCTTTTTACAAATTCTCCTAAATATCTTTACAATAGTGTAATTGCAGATTTTGGGCTTTGTATCAGAATCACTGAAATTAATTCTGTTTGTCCTCTTCCTGGTTTAGTCTACTTCTCTGACTGAGGGATTAGTTCAGTGATAAGTAGAATGTCCATGTAAAATGGACATTGTCACCTCAGTAGAGTTCTTGCTTGTTCTTGTGCAATACCTGTGGTGGGTTGAAAGAGGGAAAGAGGTTTACTGAGAGATATATTAAGTTGCAACTGTGGGTGTCCATGTTCCCTTTTTGTTCACTCATTAAATTCCATCTCACATGTCTTGTTTATAATAGCTAGATGGATTTTGGGAGGAAGCAATCTATCCAGAGCCCAATGAAAAAAAATAAATAAAAATCAATTGGCTTCAAGAAATTTTAGATTGGAAAATAGAAAATAGCATTATGTATTTAGACATAATGTTCCTAATATCAATTTGAAAACACAAAGAAAGACATGACACAGGAATTGTCAGAATTTAGAAGGCACAATATTTGTATGGAAGGCAGACAGGAAGCAGGAAGGTGAGAAGTTATTTATCAACTGATAACAGCCTGTCTTCTTAAAGAAAGGAAATCTGTTCTGCAACCACAGCAAAAACTGGCAATGTGACACCCCACATTTTGAGTTGTGCAAAGGGTGATCCGACTGATTTATTCACCTCAGTCCCAAACACAACAGCAGAGATGGAGAAGAGGTCAGACTAAACAGCCCACTGCTGGTACTGAAGAAGTAAAACCCACTTGTGAGGCCACACTCTTCTCCCATTCATTTCCTCTCACAGCTCCACAGTGCACCAATGCACAGAGATGTGTACCTGCAGGAAGTTGCTCCCTAAGTCCCAGCATAAGCTCTTTTTCACACAGTGCCTCAAAGTACTGAAACAGAATATTTCATGAAGTTGCTAAGCCACTACCCATCATATTTGAGAAGTCGTGGTAGTATGGTGAAGTCCACACTGATTAGAAGAGGGGAAACATACTCCCCATTTGTAAGAAGAGAAATAAACAAAGATGCAGGGAGCTACAGACCAGACAGTGTCACCTCTGTGTTAAGGAAGATCATGGAGCAGATCCTCATGGAAACTGATAAAGCACACAGAGAATAGAGAGGTGAATAATGACAGCGAACATGACTTCACCAGGGGCAAACCATACCTGACAAATATGGTGGCCTTCTACACTGTATTCTTTACACCATTGGTGATAAGGGAAGAACATCTGAAGTCATCTGCCTGGACTTGTGCAAAGCATTTGACACTATCCCACATACTTATCTCCACAGTAGAGAGACATGGAATTGACAGATGGACCACTTGGTGGTTAAGGAATTGGCTGTATAGTCACACTCAAAGAGTTGTGATCAATGGCTTGAAGTCTTCTACCGTTTAACCTGGCTGGCAGCTCAGCACCACACAGATGCTTGCTCACTCTCCCTGGGTGGAATGTGAGGGAATAATCAGAAAGGTAAAAGCATGATGCCATATGGTATGGGAATATGCCTTTGATCAGTTTGGGTCAGCTATCCTGCCTGTGTCCCACCACAGTTTCTTGTGCACCCCCAGCCTCCCCATGTAAGAAGTAAAAAAGTACTTGGCTCTGTGTAAGCACTACTCTGCAACAACTAAAACATCGGTGTTTCCAACACTTTTCAGCAGAAATCCAAAACACATTATTGTGTGAACATCTACAAAGAAAATTAACTGTACTGCTGTAAAAATCATGACAATTTCCAAGTGGAAAATGGTGATGAGTGGTGTTCCTTGTGAGTCAGTATTAAGATCAATATTAAGTAGATCTTTGTTGGTAACGTGGACATGGGGATTGAGGGCATGCTGAACATGCTTGCTTATAGCAACAAGCTGTGTGATGTGGTCAACATGCTGGAGGGAAGGGGTGCCATCCAGAGGGACCTGGACATGTTTAATATGAGGTTCAACAAGGCCAAGTGCAAGGTCCTGCATTGGGGCTGGGGCAATCTTAAACACAAATACAGGCTGTGCGGAGAATGGATTGAGAGCAGCCCTGAGGACCTGGGTATGTTGGTTGACAAGTAGCTCAACATGAGCTGGCAATATGTGCATGCAGCTCAGAAAGCCAATTATATCCTGTCCTGCATCAAAAGAAATGTAGCTAGTAGGTACTACTACTCTGCTCTTGTGAGCTCCCCACCTGGAGCATTGCATTCAACTCTGGAGCCCCCAGCACAAGAAGGAGATAGAAGTATTAGAACGAGTCCAGAGGAGAGCCATGAAGTTGATCAAAGGGCTGGAGCACCTTTCCTATGAAGAAAGGCTGAGAGAGTTGGGGTTATCTAGCCTATAGAAGGCTATAGAAGGCTCCAGAGAGACTTTATAGAAGCCTTCCAGTATCTAAACTGGGGGCCTACAGGAAAGCTTGAGAGGGAAACTTTGTCAGGGAATCTAGTGACAGCTAGGACAACATGTAAGAGTTTTAAGTTAAAAATATGTAGGTTTAGAATAGATACATAGATGCTTTACTATGAAGGTGGTGACACATTGGAACATGTTGCCCAGAGAGGCTGTTGGTGCCCCATCCCTAGAGTGCTCAAAACCAATTTGGATGGGGCTTTGAGGAACCTGGTGTAGGTTTTTGAGCAACTGTCTCTGCCCATGGCAGGGCGGTTTGAAGGGATCTTTAAAATCCCTTCCAATCCAAACCATCCTATGATTCTGTGGTTCTGATAATAGGATTTCAATGAAGATGGTAACAGGCATAACTGAAATAAAATTAATATTTTAAAAATTGCTCCTAATAGCATACTATGTCACCCCTGGTCTATCAACACATTGCGTGGAAGTTAGAAAGGAGGGGATTGCATTGCATGAGATGAGGATTTCAGCTTTATGAGTGGAGAAATATCCAGACCAGTAGGAAAACTTTCTGAAGGAAAGCTTTACACAGGCTGTCTTAACTATTCTGGTCTTCAGGAATTATCAGTTATATAATCCAACACCAACCTAAACTTCATGCAAATAAGGGCTGTTTTATGCTTTACATATATGCATTGGAAGATGGAAAATAATATTTTAAAATATGATTAAATACTGAGTTATGATGTCAAGATATTACACGATACTATTAAAAATATTATACACTACCTTTTAAATGCAAAAATAAAAGGAAAAAATAATTACAGAATAAACAATCAAATTCACATCATTTTCTTTCCTTTAGTGTAATCTGATTTATGAAAAATTGATGGGAAACTTATGACTGTGTATATTCAATAAATGTTAAGTTTTTTGATATTAATCTTTGTAAATATTATCCTTTAATCTGAGTTTTCACAATTTGCATTTCAAGTAGAGGTGGGAAAATAGTTTAGATTGATATAGTAACACCTTTTCAGTTAAAGAATGCTCAAGTTAGCAATGATAATTTGGAAATTCTGTCAGACTACAGTCTATGAATTCTGACTATTTCTGTCAATTCATGACAGAAAAAACAAACAAACAAACAAACAAACAAAAAACACCTAGTAGGATACTTATGTTTTTGAATTGAAAATCCAGCTTTTGCCAATGGAGACTATGTTTGTACATAACACAGGAACAGGAGACAGTTCTTAATCTGATAAAATATTCAGGTGATGTTCCAAACAACAGTATAAGAAGGTCAAGCCTGCAGATCCCCAAATGCAAAGCAAAGAAAATAATTTTTCTTTTGCATGACCAGCTCGCAGAAACTTGTACAGGAGAGATGAGCATGTTTCATAGCAGAAGCTGTAGCACTATCCCAGGTTAGAAAAAAAATGGAGTGACCTAAGAGGTTGTCCTAGAAGGACAACAGGCTGACTGTCACACATAGATAGTATTATTTCATATTTCAAAGCAAAAATTTCATAAGGTTTAGCTATGTATTTAAAAACTAACAGAAACCTCCAATCCTCTGCACAGTGAAAATAATATCAGAACAGGACAGTGACTCTTTCTTCCCCAGTAGGTCATCATTCCATTAGCAGTGACAATGGAGTGAGAGTTAACTTCTCGCTTACTTACCTACCTATGTTTCAGGATAGGCACATGCTCTTTCAGCAAGAAGACAACTCACCATCTACAGGAAAATACCACCTAATAGAAAAATCAGATGTGAAAGAATCAGTCTTAAGCCCATCTCCCCCAGTTTTTGCTTGAGCTGGATGACAAGTAGACTTCTGCCCAGGTCTGCCTCATGACATTTCTGCATTCTGGCTGGGCTTCCTGGGCTGACTGCAAAAGTGTTTTGTCTCCTTACTTTTGTGTGATGTTCATTGCTCTACTGATGGGATGTTTTCCAGTCACCAGCCCTGCTCTGCTCACCTTGCTTGGGCCCACTGCGTCTTGCAGATTGGGACACTGCCCATCCCTGCAGTGATATGATCACAGCTCCTGTCTCAATTTCCCTACTGGGGCAGGGAAGATGTTGCTCCCTGACAGTAAACTGCTACACCCATCCTGTGAGGGTTGTAGGGGGGTGTGAGCTAGCAAGGTTTGTTTTCAAACAGCAATAACATTGCTTAAAAAGCTTCTCTGCTCAAAGTGTTAATTCTTATTTATAGTCATTCTCTGCAGTTGGATTGTAATGTCTTCGCAGTGTTCTTTGGTCTTGTATCTCCTCTCAGAAGACAAGCTAATGTCTTATTAGGACATTAAGATATTAATATACATACAGACTGGGAGATATTAAAAAATAATACATACAGACTGGGTGATATTAATATTACGTACAGATGACATGCTGGAGAGCAGCCCCACAGAGAGGGATCTGGGGGTTGTGGTTGACAGCAAGTTGAATATGAGCCAGCAGCGTGCCCTGGCAGCCAGGAGGGCCAACTGTATCCTGGGATGCATCGAGCACAGCATCGCTACTCAGTCAAGGGAGGCGATTGTCCCACTCTACTCTGTGCTGGTCCAGCCTCACCTCAAGTACTGTGTGCAGTTCTGGGCACCATAGTACAAGAAGGACATTAAAGTGTTGGGGGACGAAGATAGTGAAGGGCCTAGAGGGGAAGACATATGAGGAGTGGCTGAGGGCACTGGGCCTGTTCAGCCTGGAGAAGAGGAGGCTGAAGGGGGACCTCATAGCGGTCTACAACTTCCTCGTGAGAGGGAGTGGAGATGCAGGTGACCTATTCTTTGTAAACACCAGTGATAGGACCTATGGGAATGGTGTTAAGCTGAGGCAGGGGAAGTTTAGGCTGGACATCAGGTTCTTCACTGAGAGGGCAGTTGCACACTGGAACAGGCTCCCCAGGGATGTAGTCACTGCACCAAGCCTGTCTGAATTTAAAAAGTGATTGGACTGTGCAGGACTGTGCACTTAGTCACATGGTCTAAACTTTTGGGCAGACCTGTGCGGTGCCAGGAGTTGGACCTGATGATCCTTATGGGTCTCTTCCAACTCAGGATATTCTATGATTCTGTCCTGGTTTCAGTTAGGACAGAGTTAATTTTCTTCCTAGTAGCTGGTAGAATGCTATGTTTTGGCTTAGGATGAGAAGAGTGCTGATAACACCCCGATGTTTTAATTGTTGCAGAGCAGTGCTTACACCAAGCCAAGGATGTCTCAGCTTCTTGCTCTGTCCTGCCAACGGGCAGGCTGGGAGTGCAGCAGGAGCTGGGAGGGGACAGACCCAGGCCAGCTGACCCAAACTAACCAAAGGGGTATTATTCCATACCATCTGATGTCATGCTAAACAATATATAGGTGTAGCTAGCCGGGGGAGCCGGGGGAGGGGGGACTGCTCGGGGTTAGGCTGGGCATCAGTCAGCGGGTGGTGAGCAATTGCATTGTGCATCACTTGTTTGTACACATTATTATTAGTAGTAGTATTACCATCATTATTGTTATTATTGTTATTGTTATTATTATTTTCCTGTCTTAATAAACTGTCTTTATCTCAACTCACCGGCTTTACTTTCCCATTTCTCTCTCCCATCCCAGAGAGCGAGGGGGGAGGGTGAGCGAACGGCTGTGTGGTGTTTAGCTGCCGGCCGGGTTAAACCATGACACATGCTTAAAAATATGTTTTATATTCAAGGTATTATTACAATCTGGTTTGGAGAAAGAATTGTGAAGTTCAGCTGCTGCTACTCAGAGACGCAGACATGTTCTTAAAGTTTGTTCTTCAGTCATATATCACATTCCAAACCTTTGTTATGCAACACACCCTTTTTCCTGTGTAACATTTTGTACATTTTGTATTTGTTTAATAGTATTTCTAAATACACAGAAAATTCTGAGCACATCAGTTTCCTTCATTTCCAGTATAGTTTGCTTAGTATTATTATTCAGGACAACTTGTAAAACATCACAGGCTGATTCTTGGGTAAAGTAGCCTTTTTACTACATGTAAAAGTACTTTCAGATGTTTATAAACATTCCTAAAGCTTCTTAGGAATGTGGTTATGAGGTTGTCCAATGAGCCAAAATTTCTTCTCTAGTAGTATCAAAGGTTGCTGTGTCCATGCATAGAATAGTTGAAAATTTTGGTATTTCTGTGTTTTGTAGGTGTTTGTGTAAGGAAGCACTCCATGTTAATACATTGCTAGTTTTCCTTTCTTTTAACTCTTTTTTTTTTTTCTTTTTTTTTTTTTTTCCTTCACACCATAGTAAAAAGAATTGTGAAAATAAGAATAAGAAAAATTCCAATTTACAGTTTCACATTTTCTTCCATTTGTGACGTCTTTCACTATTTTTTTTTTTCTGAAATATTCATTTAGCCTGCTAAGTGGATCTTCTCTTTGGATTTTTCTTTCTCCTCTTCTCAATTCATACAAGTCCGCTTAACAATATTACCAAGGGCATGTGATGAGGGAAATCAAAATGAAAGCAAAATAAAACAAATGCTTTGGTTGTTTGCTTTAAAGTATTCCCAGTGAGTTTCTTAATTTGAAAATTTCAGTTCTAACTTTTAAGTCATGGTTGAATGTATGTAATTATTTTTTAGTACTCATTAATGAGCACTGTTTGCTTCTTGTCCAAGGGGTTTCTGACAAAACTCTAATAAAAATGATAAAAATGATTGCTTTCTCCTAATCTCATTAAAGTCAGTAGAAGTCTGCACTGATTTCAGTCAGATACTTTTCCACATTTTACTATTTGCATGACTTTCTGAGCCAAATTGCATAATGCAGGTGATATCCAGCATGCCTCTGTCCAGAGGTTTGTTAACTTGATCTCAAGTGTATTATGATCTGCTTGTTTTTCTCTCTACTTGCTAACAATTCCCCAGCTAAAAAAGTAATCATGTAGGGGATCTTCTTCTCTGCATGTACGTATTTATATATCTAATGTGTTTGTATTTGCTAGTGGTCTCCATATAATTTAATAAAATTTAAACTAATAATAAGCTTTATGAAGCTTAATCTTTTTTTTTTCGTAACATACTGTGAACCTGTTAACAGTTCAAGTACTAGAATTTTAATAATCTTGTGTGAATACGTTGTTTCATATTAAAATGTTCTGCTTTTAATGTGCAAGTAAAGTCTATGACAACTTTTATGAAGGTTAACTTGGAAATATAATTAAAATTGTTGAGAGTTAAATTGAATGCTTTATTAAGCATCCATTTACTTCTAAATTATGTTGCTCTGTTTAGTCACTAAATGTATGTTTTCCTGAATCATTACTTAAATTAAGGTACTCAATTCTTGCAAGAAATCATTACAATAGTCTTTCTCTGAAAGAGATGCAGCAAATAATAATAAAGCATAGTAAGCAATGCTTTAAATGAGAAAAAGATAATGTATTGAGAAGTTATTTTCAAACAGGAGGTTTGAATTTATACCTGATGTGGTCTCCAATGAGCGGACTATAAGGTAGGAAGACAATGAGGTACAGCAGATTTGTCATATTTCTATATTTCTTAGAAAGAAATAAAGTACCAATGTTTCATCACAGTACTAGTATGTCATCACCAGAAGTACTGCTGCTGGGATTGAAAAACTCTATGAAATGACAAGACATTGCAGCAATGGTCCTTGACTATTTCTAATTCATACATTAAGGTACGTGGAAAATAGATACGAATATGCCCCTGTAATGGTTTGTACACAACTCATTCAGGCTATAGGAGTCCTAATTAAGTCCTAATTAAATAATCCAGATGGGTTTATCAGTTGCATCTGGTTAAGCATTCTTAACTCCGTGGAATATTCAAATCGAACTTCACTTGTCTGCATTTTCTTAAAAAAGAACTGAAGTTACCTGTTTTCCATGGATCATGAGTATGCAGATATCTTGTTTTATAATCTTAACTGATTTATGGTAATATGTTGTCCTGGTTTTGGCTATGATAGAGTTAATTTTCCTTCTAGTAGCTGATAGGGTGCTATGTTTTGAATTTAGGATGAGAATAATGTTAATAACACAGTGATGTTTTGATTGTTGCAGAGCAGTGCTTACACTAAGCCAAGGACTTTTGAGCTTCTTGCTCTGTCCTACCAGTGGGCAGGCTGGGGGGTGCAGCAGGAGCTGGGAGGGGACAGACCCAGGACAGCTGACCCAAACTGGCCAAAGGCATATTCCACACTATATGGCATCATGCTGAAAAATTAATATGGGGTGGCTGGCCAGGGTGGGGGGCCATATGCCTGGGGATAGGCTGGGCATCGGTCAGCAGGTGTTGAGCAATTGCATTGTGCATCACTTGTTTTGTACATATTATCACTAATTGTAATATTATCCTTATTATTATTGTTTTCCTTTCTTTTTTGTCCTATTAAACTGTCTCTATCTCAACCCACAAGCTGTCATTTTAGATTTATTATTTGTTTGTTTTGTTTTGTTTTGTTTTTTCAATTCTCTCCCCCATCCTATGGGGCAGAGAGGGTGAGCAAATGATTGCGTGGTGCTTAGCTGCTGGCTGGGTTAAACCAGTGTATATGTTGATACACTCATGTCCAGGAATCTGAGCCTTAATAAGAACAAAGGGGAAAAAAAAATGTAATTTTAAGTAACAGGCATGCAAAAAATAATCATACTACCTATAGCAAGAAATTATATTTAAAAGAGTAATAAAAGACACTGAGGTATGCAGACATATCTTATTCAGGATATATATGTCAGATTTCATGTGTATGTATGTGGTGGTTTTACCATGCTGGGGAGCTAAACACCACAACCTCTCTTTCACTCCTCCTTAGATGAGGAGGGGGAGAAGTAAAGCAAAGAACAACTCACATGTTGAGATAAGGATAATTTAATTAAAGGGAAATAATAATAATAATTAAAGAAAGATTATTATGAACTAAACAATTTAACTGAAGGGAAATAAAAAGGGAAAGGGGAAAAGGGGGAAAGGGAAAATTAAAAAAAAATAAAAAAAGGAGGAAAACAAACAAATAAAACAAATGAAGGCTATGTGGAAGTGTAGAGGAAATAAATTACTCTCTACTTCCCACAAATGAGCGATGATTGACCACGTCCTTGAAGCAGGGCCTTGAAGCACGTAGCTGGTGTTTGGGAGGAGGACCAACGTTTTCACAATGAGAGCCCACCCCTCCCCTCTTCTTCCTGTTTCCACCTTTTATTGCTGAGTGTGACATCATATGGTATGGAATATCCCTTTGGTTGGTTTAGGTCAGCTGCCCTGGTGATGTTTCTCTTCTCACTTTTTCCCACCCCCTAGGAGGGTTAGAGAGAGACCTGATGCTGTGCCAGCACTGCTCAGCAGTAGACACAACACTGGTGTGATAACACTGCTGTTACAACTACAAGTGCAGAGTACAGCACTGTATGGGCTGCTGCCAGGAAAGTTAACATACCAGCCAGACCCAGCACAAAGTATTACTTTCCTTTTTTATAGCAATTAAATTCCTTGAGAATAAATTTATCAGATATCTTCCAGAATGTCAGAATGTTAATAAAACAATTAGGCCACATCACCTTTGTGTGTGGTGTGTGAGTGTGTGAGTGTGTGTGTGTGTGTGTGTGAAGGTATAGGAAAAATAATCTAACACTTGAGCTATAGGATAATTAAATAACCTATTTCAAATGCAAGTTGTTGCTGATCCTAAAAAAAAGGTCTTATGGACTGTATGTTTAGAAGTAAGGATCAGTTCAGGAAATGTTTTAAAAAATACTTTTGACAGTGATCAAGGTATGAAAGTACAATGAAAGGTACTGAAAACACATATTTGAGTCATCTATGCACAGCAGTATGAGAAAAGATATATTGGAAATCACAGATACAGGGATGAAGTGTTCAAGGTCACATATCTGATACTACTAGTGAGAGTTCTGAATATAACTATGATCTAATTCCTTAGAATCAAAATAGTGGGAGAAATAAAATAAATTAATTAAATGCAATGAAAAAAAAAAAAAAAGAATCATGAAAGGGATACAGCTGTGAATGAGATCACAGAGCGCATGAGACAAATAATTTCCAATAGACATAATAAAGCATGTTGCTTTGGAAAGGAGATTTTTTTGGTTCTGTTTCAACAGAAAACAGAATAATGGAACTTTCTTTCTTAACTGAAACTTCTGTCATTGCTATAATGCGACTCAAAAAAGGATTTTATCAAAATGACACAATAAGGCTAGCAATGTAGTAGAAAATCTATAACGTAGAGATGTCTTGACTGGGAATAATCATAAATCACTTCCTAAGAAGAGGAACAACATTGTTTGCTGTAAACTTAATATTGCAAGGTGTTGAGTGCTCAATTCCAGTTATTGCAAGGGCAATGGATATCCCCAAACCAGTTTACATAGGCCTGTTACTGTAGCTCTGAATTTACATAGTCTGTTTTGTATTTTCACATCAGCTTTAGCTTTTACTTTCACAACCAGATGAAACATGAAAGATTAAGTCAAAATAACTGTTAAATAGAAGATGCCATCTACCTTTAAAAATTATTTCTTACTAACCTCATTATTCTTGAGTGCTATGAAAACAGCTTATGTGTCATAAGTGTAGAATTCATAAAGAAAAAAGAGCTATTAAAGAACAAATCATCCAGATTCTGCAATACCATAAATTATCATTTGAGACAGATGTGTTTGAATATCTCATTTCAATTTGTTTAAAATGCACTGCCAGTAAATGAATGATTAAATCCATGAGCAAATAGAATAATGAGTAAATTTTTCTTATTAAGATCAAAATCAGTAGGTATGAAATGAAGACTATTACTCCTTTTAATACAAATTTTACACCTTAGTACTATTTATGTATAAAATTCCAATTACAATGAAACCTATATTTTATGTAGTGTTGTAGATGTCAAAAATCTGTACCAAAAAAAAAAATCATAAAATACTTTAAAGTCATATGTTATTTTTGGTAGACTTCAGACGTTCTCAGAGCCAGAAAACCGAGAGAATCACTAGTTTCTCTCTGCAAAATAAGTGTCTTCCTGAATACAAAGAAGAAGTTTTGTTCTGTTTGATATAACAGCAAACAACTTTTGGAAGACTGCCAATTTCCAAATTGATTATAATTGCTGTAATTGGATATTTTAAACTCTAGGAAGCAGGGTCTCATTTAAACTTGTGTTTGTGTGACTGTATAAAACCAGAGTCTTTTTTTTTTTTTTTTTTGCCAAGTTATTTAGGAAATAGGAATGTTGTAAAGTGAATGTGTATCACCTGCAATTTTTCAGTTTGCTTAGCTAGATATGAACCAAATCCTGACATATTATTCTTTAAATTTTAAAATGGGAAAATCATATGGTAGTTTGTGGCAGAAACAGGAAGATATTGGAGACCCTGGAAGGTGATGGGAAGAATGTTTCTTTGAACTCCCAGGGTAGAGATGGAATTATATTTTGGTACACAAAGGCAGTCTTAAACAGAGTTTAGTCAAATGAGAACATGAGAAGTAAATACAGTTTATTATTATTAAAGATGCAATATTTTTAAATCAGGAAAATGTATTGTAATCTTCTGATAATCCATGTCAGATACCTGTGTTCAACAGTTAGGTATCTTGCATGATTAGAAGTGGTTTTCTGTTGATTTTAGGACAAAAAGCATATGAAAAAAAGGTTAAGGATTAAACTTAAATAAAGTTTATACATTTCCGTGTTCCCTGTGGTGTTTTTTTTTAACTAAAGGGGTAAAAAAAAAAAAAAAAAAAGTAGAGTACCTCAGTGTATTTATATTATATATTATTCCCCACAATGAAAGAGTTGTATTCTGCTCCCAGGCTTACCTCTGATTGGTCCTGAAATTGTAAACCCAGATAAAAACATGTAGAACACCAGAAAACCGTTTCAATGCAATGCAAAATGGTAAAATTTGGTTGTTAACTTTTGGTCCTCAGATACTGGAACAGTGGTCTTAACATCAGTCTGTGTGAGTTGTGTAACTGTTTTATCAGTTTGATGTGTATAAGAATAATAATAGTGCCAAATGTCATACAAAATAATTTTCTAAATTCAATACTGTCTTCTACTTTTTTTATGACAAGCTAATTTCTCTGTCTGTATCTAATCATAGGAATAAATATTTTACCAAATAAGTTGAAAGTACGTTTTTTGTAGTACTATAATCTCTTAAATAAATGAACAATGAAGACATTAACTAGGCAAAAATCAGATGCTGTTAGTCATGCAAAGATTTGAAGAAAATAGTTGCTCTTTCTATCCGTCTGATCTATTGAAATTCATCTTAAAGTGTAAGGTTTGATGTGATTTTCCTGGAAAGAAAAAAAAAAAAATCTATAGGTAACTCAGTTTTCCAAGGTCTGGCATGATTATAAAGATTGAAGATATAAAAATAATGTGATATTCTTAATAGGCAGATTATAAAGCAAAAATTAATGCTTCTGTACAGTCAGTTCTATAGTGACAACTTTTCATTCATCATGGTTCCTTTAATCAGCAAGAGATTTAACTCTTCTATCAGCAGGATATTAAATCCAAAGTTTTTCTTGTGTCTTTAAGGTCTCAGGCTCAAAATGTAAGATATGCTTAAGCAATCTGTATACAAATATGCATCAATTAAGAAGAAACAAAATTATTCCAGAGCTCTGTGGTAGCCATGGCAACTAGCTTCCACTGTACTTCATTTAGATGAATAAATCTGACAGCTAATAAGAATGAGTGCTAACATTTATTTATTTATTTATTTATGGAATTTTCTGAGCATTGTTTTCTTGGGAAAAATAGTACTATCTATAAATAAAATAAATTATTATTGGTAGTACTTCTTGACTGAAAGGAAATTATTCTACCATAAGTAGTGTTTTCATGTTCAATTTTAGTTCCTATATAAGAATTTCTAAACACATTGTTTATTTTCTCTGCATTTTATTTATATCAGAGAGGATAGGTTGAGGCTTGTATTAGTTCTAGTGAAACTATGGATTTCAAAGTGTTTCATTGTCTTGCCTTTGGTATCTCAAGCTCCTCTAACTTCCTATGTAACATATACAAAAATGTGTTATACATAGCGAAAGTCCAGACAGGCAAAAAGACTCACATTATAAATACCTAAATTTGTGAATAAATCAAGATATCAGGGCTCTGTTGGTGCTTGCAAGTGCCAATTTATGCCAATGTAAATCAGCATTGCCTTCATCCCACTTGTCCACATCCCTTTTTCTTGTGATCATACAGATTCCTCCCTGATGCTTTGGTGGGATTAACCCATGCAGGGTGTGCAGCCAGCAGAACATTAAGCAAAAGACAGAATAGTATATGTCATTTTAACCTTTTAATTAAGATTATATCAGGCAAACGTCAATGCTGGGCCAAGGGAGAAAATACTACAGAGTTAGTTTGGCTTTGTAGTACCAAATTAAAAATATCTGAAAAACTGAAACACTTTAGCCCAGATCTTAAACAGCATTTAAAAATTTCAAGTGCTTAATTTCAGTCAAAGGAGATGGTTCTATGTCATGTTCTCAGAGTGAAAACCTTATTCACTCCTCTGAATCATCTGTGTTTCTCAAATCTAAAACATTTTCACTTCAGCAATTTGTTCATAAAACATCTAAATAACTTTGAAATTCTAGACTTAATACCACAGTGAAATCAGGATGAAATCTTCCCATGGACTACAGCAGACTTTAAGAACCTCCCCCCTTTTGTTTTCCTGCATTTTGAAAGTATTGGTTCTTGTTATCTCAGTTTATGTACCTATGACAGCTAGAACCCTAATACTTACATAAGCCATGAAGTACACCACAGCTCTTCTCTTGAGCTCAGATTAAAAAAGAATTATAGATATTTTAAATATATCAGCAAAGGTACTCAAGAGCAGCTTGTGCATTGTTGTTTTAAAAATCTACCACTCTAGATGCA
This sequence comes from Anas acuta, assembly GCF_963932015.1. NCBI lineage: Eukaryota > Metazoa > Chordata > Aves > Anseriformes > Anatidae > Anas > Anas acuta. Next base: position 129,800,613 of record NC_088980.1, read on the forward strand.
ACTTTGCATCTTTTAATATAACTTTGCAAATCCTCATGAGATCATGAGAAAATAGCATGCATGCTAAATATATGGCTAAGAGTGCCATACAAATATTTGCATTTTTGTATTAAGAGTCTATTCAGTCAGATGATAAACACAATATTAAGAGCCGAAAATCACTTCCATTTTATTTCCCTCCCTCTTCCCATCTCCAGGTATTTCTAAAAAAAGTATAATGTATGATAGTTTTGATCATGTTGCATTACTTTGAAGCATGAGGGAGTGTCACATATACTTCTTTCTGCTTTTCAAAGTATGAAATTATGTACGAGATTAAGAAATCACTCTAGTCGCTATTATGAATTCAAACACTTAAAATTCTCTTTGGGTTTATCATTATGATATTAGAGAGACATAGCTACAAGATTCTTACTGAGATTTATTTATTCATTTATTTATTTTATGGTAAAATAAATTTCCATAAACATTCCAAAAGCAGGTAGTAAAGTATTTATATCTGTTATATAAAGAAATTGTAAAACAGTATCTTCTATCTTGAAGAATATATTTCATAAAAATGTCAGTATATTAAAAATTAAATTATTTTACAGGTGTGTAGATGTATGATCCAGCTATGTAGACACACCTTAAATTATTTATTTTATTGTACATCTATTTCCTTGGTAAAATTTCCAATATCATAACGTAATTATTTATTTACCATAATACTGGGTCTTTTGTTATTTCTATAAGGGTTTTGAGAGTTTTGTTTGTTTGTTTACCTGTTGAGGAAGAAGGACTAAAAGGTAAGAATAAATATAGACAGATGTTGAAATAAATTTTATCTTTTCAGAAACCTCACTTTCGAAAGACAGCAAGCTAGTAAATAATCAAATTTATTTTGCTTTAAAAATATTCACACGTCCTGTGAATATTTTTAACTTTGACCCAGCATAAAGGTAGTAAAGGTTTCACATTCTTGAAAGATGTTTGTTGTTTTTGTTTGTTTGTTTGTTTGTTTGTTTTCAATCTAGTCCTCTAGAACAAAATTATTTAATATTATACTTTTCTATTAAATTAATTGGTCTTATACTAGGGAAAACATTTGTTCCAGTCTCATAATTGTTGAAATTATGCTATGGCATTTGTATGGGTAATACTAAGTACTGAAAAGAAAACCTAAGTTCATGGGAATAGTTCAGTGCTGCAAAAGATTAAAATGGTCAGAAAAGATGTTTAGGCAAATTGAATTTATTATTCAGGCATTACCCATTATTTTTATAATATATTATGGGGAACTCTGACAGAAACCTTCTTAACAATGCAGTTCTTCTTCCAAGAAATACTGAATTATTTGAATCTTTTATTTTAGTCCACAGCAGTTCAGAATTCACTTCTCCATTTTCTATTAGATTCAGAGTTTATTATTACTTTGATGATGTTGATTTTCTTATTTTTGCCTTTTTTCCCCTCAGATTTAGTATCTTCTCTTTATAGGTATGTTTACATATAAAAGCCAGTAATGCGCTTATGTGAATATGTTGTAAAAATGTGTAAATATGATATAAAAATCAACACAAACTTTTAATTATAAACATATTTCACAACTGCTTTGTTGTACTCAGCATATTACCAAGTAATCTGATTTGACTTCAAAATTGCTTTTTCTAAACAATCTTTTTCTCCCCTCATCCTCCCCTTCCTCCCCCCCCTCCCCTCCCCATCTTTTTTTTTTTTTCCTTTTGCTAAGGTGTTTTATCACTAGTGGAAGATATCTTTCAGACAGATTTTTTTTTTTTTTAGGAAAGGTCTTTCTGACAATTTGTTTATTTATTTATTTTATAGGGGGCATTACTTTAATAATTATAAATGTAATAGCTTTTAGTCTCAGAGATTATCATTGTTGGAGATCTTGAGCAAAACTTAATAAGACAAGTGTGAGGTTCTACTTAGTAGATGCATATATGCTTTTCAGATTTTCATGGTTTATTTCACCAAAAACACCAAAGTTAAGCTTTGAACAGAAAGTAAAATGAGACACCTACAGACTCAAAAGCAAAGCAGAAAGTATGATGCAGAAACATACTGATGCAGTCACCACTATGCAGAAATTGCTGCCACTGGAAATTCCGGAAGACATACAAATATAATTTTAATTAATTATGTTCAGGTTGCATATTAGGTCTGCAAGACAGTACACAAAATTGATATGTACATTTACAGTTTGATTCAGCTCTGAATAAAGCCAATGGACATAGTAGTCGAATACAAAACCACTTTGGAGAATTTACAACTCAGAGTTTATTCCTGCCAAAGGACAGCAATGAAGGTTGAAATATGTAATAAGAAGGCCATGGTGAACAGAATTTTCAGCTCACTTGAACTAGTTGCTCTGAAGAACTCAGACATGACTTCAAACCCTTTTGTCAAATCAGGAAAAAACACAATTAATATAACTGTTGAGTATCAATGAGAACAGCATTATACAACCTAAGGCTTTCAACAGTGGCATTAAGAAGGAGACAGAGAGGGAAAGCACCACAGAAGGCTCCTCTCTCTCACTCTGTCACCGACTGGGACCACGGGTGCTGTTAGGTGCTGTTAAAGAGAAGTGAGGACCTATAGTCTTTGCAGGCCTCCTGTCTGGCAAATGTTTTCCTTTTCTTTTCTCTCCCTCAAAGTGGGAGGAAAGACAACAGCTCAGGTTGAAGAGGGGCTGGGAAGAATGACTTTTCTGTTCTATATGAATATTTTTCACATGCTACCAAAGAGAAAGGACATTTGACAATGTAGGGGCTGCTTGAGGAAGAATGGGGAGAATGGGAATAGGAAAACAAAAAAGAAAACAAACAAACAAACAGATATACTTGTGTCCTTACTAAAGAGAAAAAGAGTAGGAAATTAGCTACCAATAAAATAAATAGGTGACTGAGATTTCCTCACCTTCACTGTAGAGAACATGAAAAAGGGAGGAGCTATAGAAATGACCAAGATTTTGACTTAGTTTTGGTTTTGTTTTAACAGAGGCAGAGAGAAAGTGGGAGCAAAAGCATGAATATTTGTATGGTTTAGAAGCATGATGCTAAGATCTTCAAGGTTATCATAAAATGGGCTTAAGACATAGACAAGTTTGGGAATTTATACTAATTTTAGAGGAAGTCAGTCTCCCTTATAGTATGGCAAGCCAAGTGTATTTCTCCAGTCCTAAATATGATGACATAAACAGAAATCTATTGCAGGAAGAAGTCAGATCCTATTAACAGAATAAACAGTAGAATAAGTAGAAATTGTTAAGAATCATGAATGATTTGGGGAAATTTGTAAATGAACTCCACTGATAAATCAATGATATTGTATTTTCTGTTCATGCTCATTGATCCTTGGATGTCTTTCCATGTGTCCGAGACAATGACTAAACATATCTTAATTCCTTTGGTGGAAAAAAAAAAAAAGGAAAAAAAAAAAAAGAGAGAGAGAGAAAGAATGAATTATTAAAAAATGCTAGTGGTATTTTAAGAGATGTTGCTTTTCTGCAATATGAGTAACACTATAGGTATATTCACATGTAATTGTTGTTGTAAGTTATCACAGCTTTAGTGAATAAACTACAGTGGATTACATCAGGAAAGGTTGACAGTATGCAATATAACCACACTGTGATGTATATTACAATAATATTAAGTCTGTCATCTGTGTATTATATCTGAAATGTCAGTCCCTTGATGCTTGCTTTCCATAAATCAACTCAGAATTTGGTGACTCATTTATTCCCATCCTCTTTATTTTTTCTATATATAGTGGACTTAATTGAAATATTCATACCACTTATACATAATTAGTTTCATGTCTATTCATGTACATTTGTAGCTCTTTTCTATTGGAACTTGGCTGAAATAATTCACTTTAACAATATGTTATGATGTTCTTTTATTATAGATTGATGTTTGAAAAAGCAACCATTTCACCTAGGCAGCACATTAATGCCTTATTCATGGACTACTGTAACTGAAAAGCCCCAATGACAGATAAAAAGTCCAGATTTTATTTCTTTTATTATGTTAAAAGGTAGTGAAGATACAATGAGAAGTCTACTGCCAGATTTCTAATTGTGGGTCTAATAGGTTAAACTGTTAATTTGGCTTCCCCTAATCAGAGATTTACTCAAGATTGCTCTCATTCACCATACACCAGAACAAAGATGGTGTTAATTCAATGCTGGGAATAAATGCTTATAAGCCATGTAGTCTTTGGGGTTTTGTTCTAACAGACCCCCAAAAGATATTCTTTATCTTCTGATGTATAATAGACATTCAGTAATTATGGGTCGAAAAATTACTGCGTCTGGAAGCTGGCATACCTTCATGCCCTTTGATGGAGATGAATCTTTTTAAAACATGAAGATCTCATCCCCAGTTAGCAGTGTGCAGATATAGATGTATTTGTAGGCATTCAGGCATTAGGAATTAGGAGAAGTCTGGCTGGAAGTCTCACATTCTCACATTCAAATCCATCTCAGGTTTACACCCATCTCTTAAACAGAGAGGATTCAGTGTGTGCAATAAAAGCACCATTTCATCCTCTGCTAGCAAGTGAATAACATGATCTAACTTCTAAGTATTGTGGAGAATTATGAATTTAACTGTAATCATATTACATGACCCTTATGATATCTATGTAGATGACTGCATCAACATCAGTCACAAGACTGGCTGCAGGAGTCTATTCAAATAGACACATGGTCTTACTTCAACCTCTTTGGTAAAATTAGGATAACTGTTCACGAAAAATAGCACTGGCTGGCTCTGTACAGAAGCAAATAATATTTCCAGCATTTCTAGTAAAAAGCCATAGCCTTTGTATTGACCTGAAAGTCCAGTATATTGACCTGGGATTGCCTGGGCCCAATCTGATTTTATTTGTTTTAAAAAAATAAAAATAAATCTAATAGTACAGTGACAACTATTTACACTTCTTTATGTTAAGCTCTGTGCATATCCTCTGAGGTTTAAGTGTGGTACACCTGGGCAGTCTCGATGTAACAAACAACCGTCCTTTTGCTAACTGACACTGAGGAATGCTATAGCACAACTTCCAAATTTTGGCTGATGATCAATGAGAAAGAAGCAGACTGTGCTAGGGGAATGTATAAAAGTAGCCCCAAACTGACCTCAAGAACAAGAATGAACAAATCCCCACCAGGAACATTATGACCTGTCAGAAAAGGCCTAAGTGTACTGATGAATTCTGGGAAATGGCCCCCTCTGATTCTGATAAAATAAGACTAAAACCACCAACTGTATGATTCTGGGAACACATGTGGGGTCAAGCATAACACCACACACAAGGCGTAGAGACACAGCAGCCTTTGTGTAATAATTTAAAGTATTTTAATAATGAGGCTTTGAGGCCTTAACGAAATAATTTAGACTGTTGTACTGCTAAAATACTAAATGGAGTAAGAAATTCTAGTCTCTATCTGTACAGTGTGTTCTCTTTTGCTCACAAAAAGATTCTCAGAGCAACAGCTCTTGTCTCAAATGGTTATTTTTCCAAAGGCTGGAAATCATAAAGATATGTTCATTTCACAGTTTGAATAGGGAATAAATGTTTGAGAAATCCTAAAGGAGATTTTCTTGCAAACTGGTAACTTTGAGTTCACTAAGTAGTTCAGTGTGCAGTGAGACATGCGGATTAGGTGTCTGATGGGAATTTAGAAAGAATTCCTTCTTTTAGAATGATATTTCCATGCCACTGAAAGCATGGTTTTATATGCTCCTGGTGTTTAATGGCTTACACAAGCCTGGAAGAAACTGCTGCAGTCTTTGAATCCTGTTCCCATAGACAGTCATGTAATGCAAGTGTAGAAAGATGCTCAGCAAACATTACGCAAAACACTTCCATAAGCAGACTGAGGACTGAAGACTGTCCAATAAATAAATAAATAAATAAATCTCTGCTGTAATATCCTGTCCAATTAAATTCTCTCTGACTGGAAAAGGGGAAACATCACCCCCATTTTTAAAAGAGAAAAAAGGAAGATCCTGGGATCTACAGGCCAATCAGTCTCACTTCTGCCGAGCAAGACCATGGAACAGATCCTCCTGGAAACTATGCTAAGGGAGATGGAAAACAAGGAGGTGACTAGTGACAGTCAACATGGCTTCACTAAGGGTAAACTGTAAACTGTAAGGGTAAACTGTAAATTTTGTAAAAAAATTAAATGTAAACTGTAAATGTAAACTGTAAAAAAAAAAAAAAAAGTAGCTACAGAGCCTGCTGGAGAGGTTGGTTTGGCCACAGGACCTGTCACAGGGGTTGAAGTAGCCACATTGTTTGTTGTAGGCATTGCATTAGATGCAGGGCCTGCAGGGACTGTTGTTTTGCCTTCAGAACCTTTTCTACCCCTTGAGGTCATTGAATAGTGTTGAACATGGCTCAGTAAGCATGGGCCAAGACCCAGCACGTTGCAGTGATTTGTGTCTCTCTGGAACTGCCAGGATGACAGCATACTTTTTCCAAATATTTTACTTTTTTTTTTCAGGATTCTGCACCTGTTAAGGGGTGAAGTTTCAAAACACTGGAGGTGCCCACTGCTCATATCTCACATGCCATGCCATTTGTAATTATCCTGCCTCAGGGCACATATCTGGGTGGCAGTTGTTTAACCTTTAACAAAACCTAAAACACATTCAGGAGACATAGCAATAAGAACATGCTGGTTCAAACATCCCAAGAATATTCAAAACTCTCAAGAGCTATTGTAATTAGCCTGGAGGAGAAGGGGAAGGTGGAGGAGAATGGGAAAGAGAAGGAGAAGGGGAAAGTGCCCCTCTCACCATCTCTCCCATATGTTGGCTCTCTGAGGTGAAAAGGTAGTGTCATTTTAAATAGTTTCTGAGAGATGGGTCCCGAAGTATGAAGATGACAACAATGCAGAATGTAAATACAAGATTAGTCTCACAACCAGTAATTTAGGGTATCATAAGCCAGTGTTACACAGTATGGTGAAATGATAACCTTAAACCAGCCCCCGGGGATGATAAACAGCACAACAGGGAACACACTACAAATATGTTACACAGCACAACTCTAAGAACAAGCACAACAACTCTGAGAGAAAAAAAAAAAATCAACATTGAACATTGTGACCAGCAACTACTAAACTGATATAATGCTTATAACAATTTTGTTTTAACACACACTGGTGTCATTATCTCAACCCTGTGAACCCCATACCGGCTGCCAAAAAGACTGTTGTGGTTTATCCTGGCAGGCAGCTAAGCACAACGCAGCCTTTTGATCACCTTTTACCCCCAGTGGGATGTGGATAGCAAATGAATTTCTTGTTTGGTGTTGCTTGTGCGTGCAGCTTTTGCTTTACCTAGTAAATAGTCTTTGTCTTGACCCATGAGTTCTTGCACTTCTACCTTTCCAATTCTCTCCCCCATTCCACCTGGGGAGATTGAATAAGTGGCTGAATGGTACTTAGCAGCTTGCCAGGGATAAACCACAATACAACTAAAACACCAGTGTGTTATCAACATTATTCCCATCCTAAATCCAAAACACAAAAGTGCTAAAACTCTGGGAAAAAAAATCTTTTTTTTTTTTTTTTTTTTTTTTTTTTTTTCTGTGTCATTGTAGTCCTACTCAAATGTAACATGTATGTATGTTATTTAACTAAATAGCCCTTTTGAGTGAAGGCATTGCTAGAAATTATAAGTATTCATTGATATGCTGTAGTGGTTCATGACATATCTCCCTACAAGATTTTACTGTTAGTGCATTGAGATATCAAATGATAAAAACAACAACAACAACAACAACAACAAAAAACACCTGGAACACCTGGAACATTTCCAAGACTTTAGTGTGTCCAGGTTTCATTATAAGCATTTTCAAAGCACTCTTTCAAACTTTCAGTTATATAAATATTTATTCTTATTCTGTGGTGAGTTAAACTTCGATGACAGCTAGGAGCCCACCAAGCCTCTCTCTCACTCCCCCTCTGTCTCAGGACAGAGTGAGACTAGATGAAAAAGCTCATGGGTTGAGATACAGCCAATTACAATTGCAGAAGAAGATTCAACATAGGGAAAATTAATTTAATCTATTGCCAATTAATAACAGGGTTGGATAGTGAGAACTAAAACCTACTAAACCTAACTAAAACAAACAAAACAAAACAAAAAGAAAAAGAAAAACAAGCAAGCAAGCAAACAAACAAAAAACCATTCTTCCAACACTCTTCCTCCAAAGCTCAACTTCTCTCTCAGTTCTTCTACCTCCTCCCTTTCTCAAGCAGTGAAGGGAGGTATGTAATAGGGGTTATGGACAGTTCATAGTATCATAGAATCATAGAATGGTTTGGTTGTAAGGGATCTTAAAGATCATCTAGTGATAGATAACCTCCCTGCCATGGGCAGGGACACATCCCACTAGACCATGTTGCCCCATCCAGCCTGGCCTTGAACTCTTCCAGGGATGGGGCATCCACAGCTTCTCTGGGCAACCTGTACTAGTGGCTCACCACCCTCCATAGTAAAGAATGCCTTCCTTATAACTAATCTAAATATACCCTTTTCTTAGTTTAAAGCCATTCCCACTTGTCCTATCACTGTATTCCACAACAAAGAGTCCCTCCTCAACTTTCCTGTAAACCCCCTTTTAGTATTGGAAGGTTCCTATACCTGAAGGTCTCCCTGCAGCCTTCTCTTTTCTGGGCTCTCAACAACAACCCCCAACTCTCTCAGAGTGTCTTCACAGGAAAGGCTATCTTCATCAGCCCTCTGATCATCTTCATGGTTCTTCTCTGGAACTGCTCTAATAGATCCATATATTTTTTATGTTGCAGGCCCCAGATCTGAATGCAATGTTCCAGGTGGGGTCTCATGAGAGGCCAGAGAAGGAAAATCACCTTCTTCAACCTGCTGCTCTTGATGCAGCCCAGGATATGGTTGGTTTTCTGGGTTGCAAGCATACATTGCTGGCTCATGTCAAGCTTTTCATTAACCACCACACCCAGGTCCTTCTCCTCAGGGCTGCTCAGGGCTGTTCTCAATCCATTCTTCACACAGCCATTATTTGTGTTTAGGATTGCTTTTTTTTTTTTTTTTTTTTTTTTTCCATGTAATTACTTTGGAACAGCAATTTCTCTTAAACTTATTCACAGGAAAAAACAAGCAACAAACAAATAAACAAATGAAAAGAGAAGGCACATATTTACTGTGATGTTGACAGAGCACTGGAACAGATTGCCCAGAGAGGTTGTGGGGTCTCCTTCTCTAGAGATATTCCAACCAACCAATCAACCAAAACAAATAAACAAAAAAGACAAGCTACATGTTTTAAGTAGCTTTAATGTGTCAGTAGTATGTGATCCAAGTCTCAGATCCCATAAATATCTATGATATACTATGATCCTTTGAAGCTCTGTAGTCATAGCCATTAATTTCAAAGGATTTAGAATATGTTTCTATCTGTATATATTAGTAGACTGATTTGTATTTCAATGAAAACTGGTGTCCGCATACTCATCTTTTAAATTTAAACTCTGCCATTCTGCCTCAGGAATTTTTATTAATTTTTAATTTCCTGCAAGCAAGAAACTTCTGGCTAGCAACCTTGATTAGTCTATACATATGGAGGACATTCTACAGTAAGCAAGCATGCCAAAATTGAATCCACAATGCAACTTCATCTTATTGTTGCTTCTTAGTTTGTCCACCTAGTGATCTGCCATAAAATAAAGTTAAAAACCTAGTGAAATCAGTAAATGCAGGATATAATCAAATGTGTTCGAGCAGACTAGCCATCTCCAAACTTTCAAACTTGGGCACTACCTACATTTGTCTGAACTGACTGTCATTTTCATCCTGCACACGGAGTCTGTTGCTTTTGTAATTTGCAATTCTTTAATCTTCCACACTGAAAACTGGAAGGCAGGCTTGGTTAAAAAAGTCAACAACGAGCATAGTACCTCAACAAGGAATGTATCATAAAGATACATGAAGAAGAGTCTTAATCAACCCCTAAAATATATGTTGTTGCTTTTTTTTTTCTTATGGGTTAAGGACTGTATAAAATATATGCTTTTATTAGTTTGATTAGAATTAGTTATTCAGCATTTATCATTACTATAAAAGAAATTATACATTTAGATAATTCTAGAGACCGCCCTCACTTAATTATTCTGAAGGAGAGTTGTTTTATTGTACAATTAAAAGGTGATGGATCATACATAATTTACTTCCTTTTATGGATTGCAAATTACTTTGAATTTTTCTCAGAACATCATTTGCAATTTTGAATCTGTAATTTCACTCACAGTACAATGTGATTGAATACAGTTTCTTTCGGTCACATAAGCTCAAGTTCACAGAGTCACAGAATGTTAGGAATTGGAAGGGACCTTGAAATATTGCCTAGTCCAATCTCCCTGCCAGAGTAGAAACACTTAGATCAGGTCACACAGAAATGTGTCCATGTGGGTTTTGAATGTCTCCAGAGAAGGAGACTGCACAACCCCCCCGGGCAGCCTGTTCCAGTGCTCTGTTACCTTCACTGTGAAAAAGTTTCATTTCATATTTAAGCAGAACTTCCTATGTTCCAGATTGCACCCATTGTCCCTTGTCCTGTCATTAGATGTCACTGAGAAAAGCCCGGCTCTGTCCTCCTGACACTCACCCTTTACATATTTCTAAACATTAATAAGGTCACCCCTCGGTCTCCTTTTCTCCAAGCTAAAGAGACCTTGCTCCCTCAGTCTTTCCTCACAAGGGAGATGCTCCACTCCCTTAAGCATCCTTGTGTCTCTGTGCTGGACTCTCAAGCAGTTCACTGTCCTTGAACTGAGGGGCCCAGTACAAGTTCTCTCCCCCAGTTTGGTAGGACTATTTTTTGACTGCATAGTAAACAGTGTTAACATGTTATATGCTCCTGCTCTTCAGAAAGGATTTTTGCAAAGATCTGACAGATAAAATTAAGCATGTAATGTTACAACACTACAAATTTTTCCTTCAACTCACTTCCTTTTGTTTGTGCATAGAAGTTTGTAGTTTATTATAACTCATAGATATTTATCCTTTAAAGATGAACTGACAAGGGATGTATTATATCTAATGAAACTGATTATGACAGAAAAGCAGTTGTTTTTCTAAGTTGTTCTGAAAAAACAGCTACAGTAATGAAGAAAAATACTGTCACTGTATTTTATTTTATTTTTTTCCCTGGGATTTGTGATCATTACTTTCATGTACTATTGGCTTCTCACAGCCATGCCAACCCACAGTTGGAGCCAATGTAAAGTTTCAGCTGTGGAAAGGATCTGGGAAGCAAATTTGTTTTTACAAAAGAGGACAATGAAGTTTTGAAAGTTATTTTTCTGCATGTTACTCTTCTTACTTTATAACTTTATTCATTATTCCATATAACTTTCCTGAAGGTGCTAATGTAATCGTCTTAAATGTTGTGTGGGTTTCTTGAAAATAATATCATCTGTATTCCTTCCTTCTGCATCCTTGTGTTCATTTCCTCTCCTTTTTTGTTTTGTTTTATTTTGTTTTGTTTATGACTGTATGCTTTCCTCTCACACAGATTATTTCCTTCCTTCCTTCTACATCCAAACCAACTTCTACTTATCAACCATTTTTTAACAAAATGCTGGGAAACTACAGAGTACAGGCTGAATATTTGAGGATGGGTAATTTCTCTGCATGGAGCTTAGACCTTTATAGTCAGATTCCAGCTTATCATAGTAAGTTCACAGGGAAGAAGTAAAACAATCTGCTATTTTGGACAACAGCAATCATTCAGGAGTGCAAGTCTGAATGATTGCAAGTCTGTCTTTTAATGAGTTCAGCTTCTGCAAATCACCATGTTTTTCAACTGCATAGAGATTTTATTAGAACTCAGATATGGATAGGTTTGGCAAAAAATGTGAGATTTCAAAGTCCTAATGGGATGGAGCTAAGTCTTGTTGAAGCTTTATTGCATTTTATCACAGGAATAATCACTAAAACTATGGAACTGAACCAAGGAAAAATGTATTCATATTAAATTTCTAGAGACTTCTTGGAGAGAGGATTTCCTTCCTTGCTTACTTGCTTGCTTCCTTGCATCCTTGTTTGTTTGTTTCCTTTCTCCCTTCCTCTCTCATTCTTTTTCTCTCTTTCTTATCTTCCCCAGATCAATACATTCATATATAAAGTTCAACAACTTTTTTATTTTTATTTATTTTTATTTATTTTTATTTATTTTTATTTTTATTTTATTTTTATTATATTTATTTTTATTTTTTGGTTTAGGTTTATTTTGTTTTTAATAAAAATGCATTTCATTGCAAAATTCCTGTGCAATTAAAATATTGAGATTGAAAAAGTAACAAATTTTTCCCTGTACCACATTAAAAACTATCATTGTCCACAAAATTAAATATATATATACACATATATAATGAATCTGTGGGTAACTTAGTTGGACAATGTGTTATAATCAAAAGAATGAAATTGTCTGGATGTTTTCAGCAGATCCTTTAGACAGCTTTAATTTAATGCAAATTGATGTTAGACAACCCTTTCAGATACTGAAGGTAATGTTTGTATTCAACAGCTAGTTTCTGCACACTGTCTAGAAAATGGGAGTAATGTTAAAAGAAAATAATTGAACCACAAGTTAAGAAAAAATATTGTTTCCTGGATGGTTCAAAACAACTGAGATTGATAACCTTATTTAAATATATTATTTTTTTTTAACCCCCAAAGCCTGTAGTCTTTACTTTTTACCCTGTTGAACAGGTTGCGCTGACATAACTATTGAGCTGACAGTGAATACATAGAGAAATTTTGCCTTAGTATCTCAATAATCAAAACCACATACATGTATTTCTACTAAAGATAACCTTTATTATGCAATCTCATCTCTCTCTCTTTCTCTCTCTCAACACAGAAATAATTTGGAATTTGGTCTCTTTATCTATCTGTCTCATTCCTTTCTCTGAATGTGTGAGATAAGTAATTTCATTAACTGAACCTTCTTAGCTAAAGGATACAAATGGCCTAAGGTTAATATTTCTTGAGCTAATTTAAACTTTGGAAATACCAGAAGTTTAGTGGTGCAGAAAAATCTGACTTGGCTTGTCAGGTACACATTTTTAAGAAGTTAACCATGGACAGTTACATGATAACTGAAATTAAAAATAAATAAATAAATAATCAGACTATCTCTTATGATATCTCTAAGAAGAGTTAATTAATTGAGTATTATTACTACTAATAATAATAATTAAAAAAAAAAATGGTACCTATAGATTTATTTCTAGTATCAGGACAATAAATGCAGGTAAGAAAGTAATTGTGAATTAACACATCAAGGAAAGCAACACACCATGGAAACAATACTGGAGATTGCACTAAAACTGCTACATTGTTTCTTATGGTAGGAAATGACAAACTATCTTTTCATATTTTGTGTATTTCATATATGCACAACAATATGTACTGAGTTAAGAAATAAAGAGCACATTTTTTTGATACTCATAACCTCTCATATAATAAAATCATGCAGCATTTAATTAAAAAATCAACTAATAGAGTTCAAACAGTGCTCCAACAGCCTGGAGACCAGACCTAATTTATTGTTTGTTATTTCCTTTAGCAGGCAGCATTTCCTTTTTTTTTTTTTTCCCCCCCTCAAATGTTTCTCTATTAATAGATCATATAAACAAGTTCATTTTGGTATGATATCAAAAGACAAAAGACATGAAGATTTCTTGGTTGAAACAGTAAATTTGAAAGCAATCCATCATATTTCCCATAAAGAATAATTATCAGAGCAAAATCCTTCCTGCATATTAATGTGTATAATACCTGGAAAAGAAGGACTATTTAATTTCTACCACAGTTTAAGACCACAGAATTCTCCTCCAGCATTTTGTAAGAATAGACAGGCAATTGCAATCAAGTAAAAGAGTTTACCAGTGTCTTCAGTGACTATTTCTATTCTGGCTTAATTAAGCCAACATCTGCAAAAACAAACAAACAAAAAAACAAACAAACCAAAAAACTTACATAGTCTTACATAGTATGAACTGAAAACAACAGAGGATGAGAAATCCATTATAACTAGTGAGAACAGCAGCCAGACAACAGTCAGTGGCAATATCTTTCACGTATAATTCTAATGAATAATTCTGACATCACACCAGGAGGCCAACACTCGGGCAGGAAGATCATATTTAATGCCCCTTGTATAATCAATTTCTTCACTAATGAACTTCACGTGTGATCCCCTCATGTTCCCAAATAAATTACATTACAGAATTGAAAGTCTTTTGTAGTTCAATTCCTGCACTACTGCAGCTTCAGTATTCTTATATTTGTATTTATCCACAGTACTTGTTCCATATACAGAGTTATGTATGGCCTACATTTGTTATTTATTATCCATTATGCTGTGCTGCTTTGCAGCATGTGACCAAGATCTACTTCAAGTAATAAAGGAAAGTAACTAACCACCATTTATTGCAATAATCATTTAAATATGTAATTAATGCTTTTTGCTCTGGCTGAAGATTTGACCAAATTTTTGGAAAGGATCAAATGTGATCATTCTTAAAAAGCAAAAGAGGCACTTTAAGTCTAAATACTAAATTCATAAGCAAGTGAAATAAAGGCTCACATAGTTATATAATACATTATAACATAAATTGATAGTTTATTTTTATTTAGTTATATAGGATATTAATATGAGGAAGAGATGTACAATCAGATGCGATATAATCATAGAATCTTTTACATTGGAAAAGACCTTTGAGATCATCAAGTCCAGCCATCCACCTAACACTGCAAGTCCACTGCTAAACCATATCCCTAAGCATCAAATTCACATATCTCTTAAATACTTCCAGAGATGGGGTCTCTACCAGCTCCCTGAGCAGCCTGTTCCAATGTCTTACCACCCTTTCCATGAAGAAATTTTTCCTGATATCCATTTTAAACCTCTCCTGCCACAACTTGAGCCTGTGCCTCGTGTCCTATCACTTGTCAGTATAGAAAACAGATGGACACACACTTCACTGTAACCTCCTTTCAGGTAGTTCCTTAGTCTCCTTTTCTCCAGATTATACAGCCCAAGTTCCCTCCGTCATTCCTTGAAAATCTTGTTCTGTAGTCCCTTCACCAGCTTTGTTGCTGTTCTCTGAACTTGTTCCAGAAACTCAATATCTTGCAGTGAGGGGCCCAAAACTGAACACAAAACTCTAGGTATGGTCTCACCAGAGACAAGTACAGAGGGACAATCACTTCCCTAATCCTTCTGACCTGCTCTTTCTGATAAACATCAGGGTTCCTTTGGCCTTCTTGGCCACCTGGGCACACTGCTGGCTAGTGTTCAGCTGGCTATCCACCACCACCCCCAGGTTAATTATTGAAAATGGCCTATTAAGTACTACCACCAGCTACATTAGCACCTTTGGTAGATTTGCCCCATAGATTTCAGTGTGTTCAAATGGTTGCTAACCATTTTGTCTTTACATTATAATAGCTTCATCCTGCTTCATTACAGCTCAGCAGGCTGGGTACCTAGAGAAGAATTATTCTTGCAAAGAAAGCGTTAAGTACCTCAGCATTTTCCTTATTTCTTGTCACTGTATTTCCTCCTACATCCAATAAAGGATGGAGATTCTCCCTAGTCTTCCTTTTCTTGATATGTACTTTTTAAAGCATTTTGTTTATTTATTTATTTTAATTGTAATGGCCAAGTTAATCTTCATCTGGGCTTTGGCTCTTCTAATTTCCTCCCTGCATAACCTCACAGAGCCATTGTAGTCCTCCTGAGTTGCCTGTCTGTGGTGTAATTGACTAAAGTAACCAGGAAAATAAAACTTATATTCACTTTTTAAAGAAAATGTTCAGCATTGAAGAAACTTTCAGGGTAGGGTATAGCTGCATTACCTGAGTGTTCCCTAGGCTTCCAACCTTAGATGCTATCGCACTGTGGGGGTCTGGTGTGCTGACTCTAAGGAATAGTATGGAGCATAGAGTGGAGTGGAGACACCGTAGGTAGACTCTGTGACCATGTGGGGACTTGATTTTTCGTGTGCACAGTGAGACTGATAAGCCGCACTTTTGCTACCCTGAGCCAATGACCTGTCATGTTTTTTACAAAATGTTGTACTCCAGTGTACTTTTTCTCATTATAATATTATAATACCAAAACACACCTCCATCCCAAAAGCTACCCGCCTCCAAGTGTGACTCCCCCTCACTGAGCACGTGCTCTGAATTTCTCGGAGCCTATACCTTTAAATAGAGACAGGAAAACTTTTCACCAATCATAACTACAATATGCTTGACTAGAGGCACTCAAGCTCCACCTAAAAGATAGAAAATAATATAAATTGGCCTAAGAGAGAGGGGATGTTAGGGAAGATACCATCATCAGGAGAGATATCATCATGAGGAAATATGCATACGATCACGAGGACCATTGACTTCTAGGATCAGCCAATGGGTTGAGCCTCTCTTTACCCCCTACTTCCCTCCCCCCTCAACTGGGACAACTTTGGGTGAGATTTGAACTCTTGGTTATACTGTGTGTCTCCGCAGAAACTTAGAAATCTCTATAGAGTCTTTGTGCCTTTTAATACGTTAATTTCCAGGCTGTGCACCTGTGTATTTCACGCATGCTAGCTTGCTTTTGCAGACAGTAAATTATTGCTGGCAATCCAAAGAACCTGTGTACCTGTTGTTGTAATAAATTGCACTGAACTGCATTGTTCCTAGCTGTGATAGTTCTCATTGAATGCAACTAGAATAAGGGCATGATATGTTACTGGTGAACCCGTGACCATGGTAGTTCAGTGCTCTGAATCCAACCAGACCCATATCGGTTAATGCATTATTGGTGAATCTGTGATTGTGATAGTTCAGTACCCTGAATCCAACCGGACCTGTAATAGTTAATTGGCGGCTACACCCCTTAACATGACACTCTCCTTTTTTTTTTTTAACCCAGGTTCCCAAACAACCTCTCTGTTCAGCCAGGCTGGTCTTCTTCCCTGCTGGTGCATCTTTTGGCACATAGGGACGTCGTGCTGCTGTGCCTTCAAGATTTCATTCCTGAAGAATGTTCAGCCTTCCTGGACTCCTTTGACCTACAGAACTGCTTCTCAAGGGCTTGTGTTTGCCAAGCAAAGTAGCAGCTCTAGTGTAAAGTTTTCTTCATCAGCTTGACATTTTAATGCTACAAAAAGGTATGGCAAGTGTATACCTGAAGATATATCCCAGAACATAAAATTTTCCAACATCTTTTCCACTTTGTTTAAATTTAAAATAAAATAATAATAATAAAATATCTATATAAATCCTTTCCTTTCCTCCCACTTGGCAGCCTTTTAATTTTCCTTCTGCATTATCAGGCTTAATCAAAACTAATATTTAAATTGCTCTAAATGGACAAATAAACAGACAAAAACATTGGCATAC
Source organism: Anas acuta (assembly GCF_963932015.1). Classification (NCBI taxonomy): domain Eukaryota; kingdom Metazoa; phylum Chordata; class Aves; order Anseriformes; family Anatidae; genus Anas; species Anas acuta. The sequence goes on from NC_088980.1 coordinate 129,818,078, forward strand.
TATTGAAATTCCTTAAAATCAATGAGTTAGTTTGCTGAGTTTTATTCTGTCATTTGCATTTGTGTTATATTGTTTTATAATAGACAATTAACAAAATAATGGACTAAAATTATGAAAGAATTATGAAAGCAAGCCAATGAATTTCAAGAATTTCAATTTTAAGATGATAATCAAGACAGGGTTTGAGACATTCTGAAAGCCTGTCCACTGCCTAATTATGCATTATGACAATTATTAAATATTTATATAGGTTTAATTTGTGGTGGAGCCTGAAAATTCACAGTGAAAATACCAACTCCCTCAAAAAAAAAAAAAAAAGCATAAATATATATATTTGCATGTATATAAATACACAAAAGTGTTTGTTTATGCTTGTATGTACATATACTAACCCTCTCTCAGGTGTGTCAAAGACAATGGTGCTCCTATTGCCTACTTCCACTGTTGTCTGTCCTGGTGAAAAAAAGCTGTGATAAAACTGCAGCAGTGACCTGCACCACTATACTTTTGAAATGCAAGCCTACAACAAGTCTGGCTCAGCCTTTCTCTCATGTTAATTAATATTTTTATTAGTAGATGTTTCTTCTAGATTTAAACACCATAAAAGCCCCCTCTTCTCCCCTTCTCTTCCTGAAATCTACCTAGACATGTGCAATATATACCCTATTTACTTTAAAATCTCATATCTTTTTTGCTGCCTGGAATATAAAAGCAATTTCAGAAGTCTTAGTATACATAGATTGCAATTTTCATGTTCTGTTTTATGTTCTCCTTTTGAAAGGCCCATGGTTTTTAAAAAATACACTATTAGCTTGCTGTCATTCCCTTCGTGCTTAAACTAATAAGACTTTTTTGTACATACATCAAAATAGGTTGAAGTTTTCTGACAGAGATGCTTTTAAAGACTTTAATGTCAGTAATGTCAATAAAAATGGAGAAGTCATGTAATAATCATAATTTCAGCTGTACAGCTTTCTTAAAGATTACATAGAATTGATATTGTGAAAAAAAAATAATGGAATACTTTAGTTTTTAGCTTTTGTAGATCTTAAAGTAGTTTAGATAACTATTCCAATGAAGAATTAATTTCTCCAGATCTAATAGAGTAATTTGATACTTCAAAGCATTGTATTTAGTATGTAAGACTCATTTAACATGCACTAACAATCTCCCTAACAATGATTAATGATAGAATATAAAAAAATTGGATCAAACAATTTTCTTGTTCTTTAATTTCATCTTTATTCATAGAGAATGCTGCTTAACCGCTTAAACGTTTGCACCTACCATCCATTTTTATAATTATAAATCTGTAAAAGGAAAGATTAATTTTTGCATATTGTTAACCTGATGGCATTAAAATGAGAAATGTAAATCCTGGTATCTGCAATTGAACCTACACTACATATACTCTTAGTAAATATTAAATATAATAGTTCAGTTTTTATTAAAACTAATGTTCTTTATAATCATCATTATTTCATTTTAGGAGCACTCATACTCTTATTAAAAAAAGTTCAGGATTGCTCTGTAAAAGGAAAAAAATTTACAGAAGAAGAAGAGAAATTTTAGGGCACATTTCAGTCTTTATTGTGCTTTGGCACAAGAGATCAGGAAGACAGGTAGCTAAATTTGATCATTAGGCAACAAAATTTAGCTCTGATCCCAAGTCATACCAAATTAGTTTTAGTTTTTACCTTCTTTATGACAAGCAGTAAGCTAGAAAGGAAGGGAGGAGGAAAAAAAAAAAAAAAAAAAAAAAAGGAGAGAAAAAGGATGAGATATAGCCTTGATATACAGTGGATACAACAAAAGCCCTGACATTTATCATATTGAAACATTTACATTTTAAAAAGTATTTGAAATAGTCTATATTTTTAGAGAAGTGAAGAATTCAAATAATGTAATAACTTAAACTGCAGAGAATGTTAAACATTATTTATGAACTTATCCCTTGTATCATCTGCATCTGCATATTTTTGAGTTTAATCTAGGTTGCTTCAGCAATGATCAACAATCCTTTCCAATTTTTGACACTTTCTTGGCATCAAGAATGGACATAGTCCTTTATTGTACATTGTGTTATGTACAGAAATTGCAGCATAGCTTTATGTATATGCCCAAGGATCACATTAGTTTCAGTAATGCCCTTACACTAGAATGTAGTTAATTTGCTGAAATACATATACCTCAGACTGAGCCTGTACATATTTTCCTAGTTCAGTTTTTAGGTTACATAAAATATTTAATGTGTTACATGTAGAGATAGCTCTTACTAAGGAAGGCAATCATGCCATTCCATCTTACAATATGGTGTGGTTGTGGCTGTGTCTACAATTCATTCTTTATCACCCAAAGTAATATTTTAAGGAATTTTTTATGATTCTGAATATGGTAGTTAGCTACTACTAGTACAGTTTTCTATATATTTATTTATTTATTTATTTTATATATGTATTAACCATCACCAGCAGATAGATGCCTATCCAAGCAGTTCCAAGACTGCATAGTCCCTAGAGAATATCTGGTAGGATATTTGATATTAAGGTTCTTTTCAGGATTTAATTCATTCCAAAGTTTTGAGGGAAAAGAAAGGATGGACAAAGATTTTTATTTTTATTTTTATTTTTATTTTTATTTTTATTTTTATTTTTATTTTTATTTTTTTGCTTATTTTAAAACATTCATGGACAAAGAAGAAAGAAAAACGTGTTCTGGGAAACATTAATATACTAAGATATTTATAATGAAAATTTTTAAATATTTTCCCCTTCCCTTCCCTTCCCTTCCCTTCCCTTCCCTTCCCTTCCCTTCCCTTCCCTTCCCTTCCCTTCCCTTCCCTTCCCTTCCCTTCCCTTCCCTTCCCTTCCCTTCCCTTCCCTTCCCTTCCCTTCCCTTCCCTTCCCTTCCCTTCCCTTCCCTTCCCTTCCCTTTTTCAAAGACACTTTCAGTTATTTTCTGCATGGACCATAGTTTTCATCCCTTCCTCCCCAGAAAAATTAATGTCTTCAAATTAAATTCATTTTAAAGAACTAGAAAATATGAGAATGTTAGCTTTCTAAACAAATGCAAGTAAATTATTTGCATTAATAAGTATCCTCATAGTGCAGATGGACTGTGAGACGCCTGTGGATATTTTTCAGAGATGTGCATTCTGTTAAGAAGTATTTCTGCATATTTCTGCATATTTCCAATTTCTAAAATTCTTGTTTTTTAATAATTGACAAATATTGTGTTATTTAAAACATCATCTGGAGGATGCCTATAGCCAAAATATATTCAAATATAAGCCTTTTTTATATCATAAAATGCTTCCAGTTATATTATACCATAATTCATTAAATCTTTTATTTTATTTAGAAAACTAAGGAGCAGGTATGTTTCTGTGTATTCAATAATAATATGTATTTAAGAAAGATTCTAGTTGTGTTGAGAACAAGAGCTATGTCATTACCTAGAGAAGATATATGAACATTTGCCTCCCATAAATTTTATCGTATTGTAAAGCATTTTAAATTCTAGTAAAAGTAAGATCAACTATTTCCCATACGATTTCCCCATGGACAATTGAGACTATTTTTCCTAGCTTCTGAGCTTCAAATCAAGTCCTTTGGCAAGAGTATTATTATTTTTTGACCAATCTACACATGAGAACTGTGCTCTTGTATGATTAATGGTGCCTACATTTAACTCCTTCTGGGCAGAGAGTTTTATAAATAAAAGTCCACTCCGTGGTGGATCATTATGCACTTGTAAAAGGCTGGTTCTTTCACAGTGAAGGTAAGATAGAGTCTTCATGGATTTTTTTTTTTTAATTTAATCCCGCCTCCCCCCCCCCGCCTTTATACTATAACAAGATTAATGTTAAAATATTGCATATTCATAAAACAAACAAACAAACAAACCTGTCAGGTTCCCTGAATAATTTTCCTGGAAGAAATAAAGGAGCTTTCTATTTGGAGTTTTTGAAATGCATTTATTGTAAAGGATATTTTTTAAGGCTTATTAATTTCAAAATAAATAAATAAATATATATATAACAGTTTTCCTCTTTGAAATACTACTTTAGCTTCTTAATTATTTATTTATTTATATAATTCCAACCTATAATTTTATTCAAATTGTTTACAATATATCTTTTATTTCCCTCATGACTGCTGTGTACCTTGAATAGAGATTTCTAACTGGTTATCATTTGTCGCCCCATAACTAGTAACATTTTGACATCCTATGGCATGAAGCAATGGAATTAAAATTTAATGACATAAATGTTAATTTTTTTTTACAGGATTATCAATAGGAATGTAATGCATATTCACTTACATGCTATATCCCCGGTACATGTTCTATTTGAAAGTGGATGCATTTCACAGAAACTAGTATCCAACTAGCAGTGCAAGTGAGAGCTCAAGTATACATAGGATGCTCCTGAGGATATATGAGCTATCATGCTTTCTCTGTCTAAATGAAAACTCAGCTTCAAGCATCATTCTGACAACCTGCACAGTTCACAAGTGCATTTTTAGGAAACTCAATAAAGCAGTTACTTAACCACTCTCTCTCTGTGAACAGCCTTAGGAGGGATTCATTTTACCTAAGGTGAGATGCTGCCATTGTAGATCTCTCCATACCTAGTCACCCTCACTTGCCTTTACAGTAATGGTAGGGGAAAAAAAAAAAGTAAGAGGGGCAATTTTTAAAACACAACTCATGTAAGAGTGGTTTGATAACTAGTTCAGATATCTGAACATATTAAAAAAAATAATAATCCTGTGTCTACAGTCTCTGTATTCTACTTTATAATCCAGTTGTGGTATTGTTGATTTTTACTCACTAAGATCAAAATTATTATTCTTTGTGTAGTATATATGCAGGGCTGGATATTGGTTGCTATAGTAATACTAATTCTTTCAGATTTACATTCAGGTCTAAAAATATACAAACCAGAGAAAGCAAAAAAAATCGCTTTATTTATATTTAGAATGCTTTGCTCATACAAACATAAATAATTCAGTTGCTGTCTTTGCCCTGGGAACTTTTCCATATAGCTTTTCTCACTTTTCCATTTTTGCAACTTCTGAAATAATACTATTATGAATGTTAAAGCCATGGATAAATATTTGAAGGAATATCTATTATCTGTCCTTATAGACAGATCTAAACAGCTGTTGCTATGGCCTTTTTTTTTTTTTAAAGTATAATTTTAAATATTATTTTTAGTTTGTCATATGTCACTTTAAATCCTCAGGTGACAATAAAAAGTTCCAGATATTCACTGCTGTTAACCAAATGCAGATTTAATAATTGAAGATATATTATATGATCATAAACATCAGCATATTCAGCTTTTAATGGGATTGTTATTTTTTTGTCCTGAATTTAAATAGATATATACAACATTAATTAATATTATTATTAATATTATATAATACAATTATAATATAATATAATGTTTTAAAATAATTTTAATCATACATATTTAGATATTATTATTAATATTATTTTTCTACTTTTCAGGGCACATCCAAATTCATACACACAGATTCATACTACCAGTGGGTTCCAACAAAAATTCACCATAATGCTGATGTTGTACTTCTTCCATATGTATGCAGAAAGATAAAAGAAAGATAAAACCAAACTTTTTTTTTATTTTTTTTTAAGATCGTAAGTGGTATGAACTTGAAGTAGGACCTTTCAAGTAGTAACATGGCTTTTTAGAAGCAGAAAGTACAATGACTGCCAAATAAGTGGCATCTGTCAGCTAGCCCTCACAACTACGAAAAGAACAAGATCTTATTGGGATGAAAGAGCAGAAAGGTTGTATATGACAAATATGATGTACTCATAATATCTCAGCTGAAGTTTTGTGCCTGTTTCTTAGTACATTATTTCAAAAATGGCTTGGACCTGAAGCAGAGAATTTAAAAGAGAAAAAAAAGAACAATGACCAGAAGTTTAGAAAGTAGGATTTATAAGGAAAGATAGAAGAATAGAAGTTGTTTAGTCTAGAAATGACAAGATGGGGAAGACATGAAATAAAGCTGTTCATTATGGAAACCAGAATAATCTCCATGGAAATGAGATTAAAAAACTGCAGATAGATACAACCATACACATTATGAAATGCTTCCAATTAAGTGTTTAAAGATCAGAATCTTTTGCACAAGGAAGTTAAGAAGGGATTAAATATTTTGTGGGAGAATACCAGGTCTTGTTCATCTAACCTTCTTGGATCAAACTGCTCTGTTGGCTATTTAACTCAGCAAGGACCATTATTTTCTGTGATTTTACATTTCTAAATTTATTGTATGGCCTGTGATGTTAAAATTAATGTAGAACTACTATAAAAATACTGTCTGCATATTCATAACTCAAGCTATAGGAGATACAGTAAGCATAATTTAAAATGTAGTTTGTTCAGTTGAAATTGTATATTCCTATTTTTCCCATGGGAAATAAGGTTTTATGATAATAAAAGTTTTGTTAGTTTGTTTTGTTTTGTGTTAGAGATGTTCTTCATTAAATATTTTTTCCTTCAGTTTAAGATTTTTAAATGCATACTTTAGTTTAAATCATTTTGTAAATAATTTCTATTATCAGTTCTATCACAGTGGGCATGAATATGAAGTCTTATGGCTCTAGCTCTTTAATTCATATTAAGAAAATTCATTCTTCTCTACAGACCAGTCCTTAATTCAAACATTTCTGTTGAGCAGGATGATCATCATATATTATGGTTCAAATCAAAGTCACCTTTGAATAATTCATGTTGAAAATGAGTTAGATTTTTTTTTTTTTTTGCCTGAAATAAAGCTTTTTTATTTATTTATTTTTTCAATTTTTTCCTGGAGAAGGAAAGAAAATCAAATAAGAGGGAATACAAATTTCAATATGGTTGTGACATCATGAGAAAGGCAGACTTTGCCAGCAAGTTTATGAATACTTGGAGAATGGGAACTGTAAACAGCATTCATACATAACACAGTGACATTCCTGATCTGCGTTTCATCCTTCCCAACTGGCCACAGCCATTTTATACTATTTCTGCTAACCCATCGGAAGAATTCTGTTAATGAAGATTAGAAATTAGAGAGAATTTGGTCTTACCTTACATGTATCCATCTTGCTCACTGACATTAGTGCTGACTTCATCTAATGAGTCACTGTATAAAATGGACACAAAAATCAGTCCGCTGTAATAAATAAAAATGTACCTTGCTTTGGTACTTCATTTGAGCAGACAGAAACTTTTAAAATTTATCACAAAATGGCAAAGACAAATTATTTGTCAAATTTTTTGTATTGTCATGCGGTGCTTAGGGGCATGATTTAGAGTGTGATATTGTTGGTAGAAGGATGGTTGGACCAGATGATCTTGGAGGTATTTTCTGTGATTCTTTGAATCTGTCTATGCTTATGATAACATTAACTTTTTATTTTTTTTTATTTTTTTTCTCAAAATGCAATGTAACCAATGGTTTTAGCAGAGAGAAAATTCTTTCTGATTATGAAAATATAGCTAGTGATTGAATATGATGCAAACAAAAACAAAAATATTTTTAGTTTAGAAAACTAATATCTTCATATTATCTTCTGGCCTAAAAAGTTATGTTTACAACATGGTCAGGTGGACTCAGTTTCCTCATTCTATCAGAATATATATATATATTTTAATTATACCATTGCAAACCATTAAGGCATCATATTTTGAACAGAGGATAGAATTATTGAATAATACATTATGAACAGTTCTTTTCATTATGCACAGCTTCTTGCATATCTCTTTTCTCTGATTATTATTACATAAATTAATGCTGAAAGAACACCTTTGAATTGAACTATTTTCTGACATCCTAAGCTCCCTGGACAGAAGGACTGGACAGAACAAGTCTATAGCATGGCTTTGTACTACGTTAGAAATAGTTGGATAGTAACTATTTCTCTCGTATGTTTCAAGACACTGATATTTTATTAATAGGAAACATTACCTCACAGTATTACCTTTACTCTGTGATATGAAATTTAAAGTCAATTAATCATCAGAGATGTTCATTCACATTTTTGAAGACATATCTGAACTAAAAATGAGACTTTTTAAAGTTCAGCTGTCATTTGGGATATAAGAAGGTTTTGGATGGAAGACTTAAATGAACAATTCTGCACTTCAACTGCAAAACCTATGTCAAATATATAAGGTTTCTATAACAGAAACATGAAAAACACATTAATATTATATGTTAAAGCTGTTCATTGAGAAACACATATTAAGAAGAAAAAAAAAGAATTTTAAGTATATGTGTCCTCAGGAATGTTTATGTATATATCTTTTCAAAAAAGAAATACATGTTACTTTAAAATAATAAGAACTCCTCGTAGGCCTTTGTTTTTCTTGGACAACACAATGCCCTCTCTTAATATGTTTCCTACTACCCACCATCCACTACACTGCAATCACCAAATACAATTATGGTGTCACGTAGAATCATAGAATCATAGAATGGCTTGGGTTGGAAGAGACTTTAAAGATCATCTAGTTCCAACCCCCCCTGCAATGGGCAGGGGTGCCACCCACTAGATCAGGTTGCCCAAGGCCTCGTCCACCAACCTGGTTTCAAACATCTCCAGGGCATTCACAACTTTTCTGGATAACCTGTTCCAGTGCATCATCACCCTCTGAATGAAGAATTTCCTCCTAACCTCTAATCTAAATGTCTTTTAGTTTAAAGCCATTCCCACTTGTCCTACCCATGTCCCCCTTGTCCCTCTCCATCTTTTTCAAAAGCCCCCTTTAAGTATTGAAAAGCTGCAATAAGGTCACCCCTGAGCCTTCCCTTTTTCAGGCTGAACTGCCCCAGCTCTTTCAGCCATTCTTCATAGGAGAGGTGTTCCAGCCTTCTGATCAACTTTGTAGCCCTCCTCTGGACCCATTTTAACAGATCCACATACTTCTTGTTCTGGGGGCCCCAGCCCTAGACACAATACTCCAGGTGAGGAGTGAGAAGGGCAGAGTTGAGGGGGACAATTACCTCCGTCAACCATCTAACCACTCCACAGACTAGGATGCAGTTGACCTTCTGTAATGCAAGCGTGCACTGCTGCATTACATCATGTCATGCATTTTGTCCACTACAACTCCCAAGACATTCTCATCAGGTTCATATGGGAACCTCATCAGGTTCATATGGGTCCATGTCTCAAGCTTTTCCAGGTCCCTTTGGATGGAATCCCTTCTTTCTGCTGTATCAACTGCACCACTCAGCTTGGTGTCATCTGCAAACTTGCTGAGGGTGCACCCTATCCCACTGTGTATGTCATTGATAAAAATATTAAACTGTACCAGGACAGACCCCTGAAGAACACCACTTGTCACCAGCATCCACCTGGACATAGAGACATTGGCTACCACTCTTCGGGTATGAGCTCCAAGCAAATTCCGTATCCACTGAATGGTCCATCCATCAATTCCATATCTTTCCAATTTGGAGATCAGAATATCATGTGGGACTGTGTCAAATGTCTTACAGGATTCCAGGTAGGTGATATTGGTCAGCTGATGCATGTCAACTGATGCAGTCACTCTATCATAGAAGGCCACAAGATTGGTCAGGCATGATTTACCCATAGTAAAACTATGCTGGCTGTATCAGATCACTTCCTGGTCTTTCATGTGCCTTGATATTGCTTCCAGGAGGATCTTTTCCATGATCTTTCCAGGCACAGAGGTGAGGCTCACTGTTCTGTAGGTCCCTGTGTCATCCTTTTTAAAAATGGGAAAACTGTTTCCCTTTTTCCAGTCACCAGGGCCTTCACCTGCCTACCAGGACTTTTCAACTGCATTATTACTTGGTAATTTAGTGACAGTGGTATTTTAAACATTATAGTGCCAATATTATAGTATAGGCATATGATCTACTTTTTCCTTTACAAACAACTTAATCTTTCTCATTTATGATTTAATACCAATTGTAAGCTCTAGAGATGTACAGAATGTAGAATATTACTGAATTCTATCATATTGATAAATCTACTTCAGAAGAATGTTTTTAAAAGACAAAACAAAAAGTTCTGTGAATTATTTTACCATGGGGGGGGCGGAGGGAGGGGAAAGGAGGAGGAGGAGGGAGGAGAAAGGAGGAGGAGGAGGGAGGAGAGGAGGAAGCTTTCTGTTGCAAATAGAATAAAATTCTGTTTTGAATTGTCGAAGAAGGAAGTCTTTTTTTTTTTTTTCCTTTTGTGTGTCTGTGTGTGTGTGTGTGTTCTTTTAATGCCTTACACCAGTACACCAGTAAGATTTTACTTTTCAGAAGACTAATTGAATTGATTCTTGGGAGGTGGTTGGATGTTAATCAAGACTTCTTAATGTTTTCTAATATTTTATTGTTTTCTGGAAACCCTTCTTCAGATAAATTTTTGTAGTATATTTTGTCAGGCTTCTGCCAGTTTTCCAAAGAAATTGTTTTTGATAACAATAAGAACAACAAAAGTATTGATATCTTATGTTTAGGATATAAGTGGATTTATATTTATATCAACAAATACTTCAAGCCAATGATGCTGTGCAGTCACTAGGAATTTGATCCGGCCAAACTGACATATTTTGCATAGCTGATCTTTAAACATTTTCATGAACATTTTCACTTTTTTATGAGATAGAATTATGAACAGTCAATTCTATGACACTAATTATTACAGAGAAATTAAACATTTGTAATGGTAGTTAGTAGTGGTGATTGTCAGATTGCAGAGCCTTAGAAGAAATCTCTGTATGAACCAGAATACAAATGGAGATTCCTGGTTGATTAACACCATCATTTTTCAGTAAACATCATACTATCTGTGCCAAAACTGTAAATACCATCAAGATGCTTATTAAGAACCTTACACTCATGAATTACTGAAAAGAAAATAATCTGCTGCTTAATATTCCAGTAAGATTAGGAACATCTTGGAATTGTGAAACAGTAGGAATTGGCTCTTTAACATGTTAATGTAACTAACAAATGTATTTTCTAGTGACATTATTATTCCTTCAGAAGTAATACTGTACGGTTCCTACATCTAGAAAAGCACTTATTTCCATCTCACTATCTCTGATGAGCAGATTGGGTATAATACTGAACCATTTCTTTTCATTAGTAGCTTTGTTTCTTTTTCTAGCCTGTATTGGCTACATGAGAGTTTTAGGAATTATAATACTAATCACAAGTCCTAATGATTGTGATGAAATCTGTTTCTGATTCCCAGCAATTTTAATTGTTCCTGTGTGACAACTTCATTGTCATGATTCTGAACTGTGCCTGAGGCACTTCATCCAGATCATGTGAAATAATTGAACAGTAGGCACTAATAAGACTTACACATTGAGGATGTAGTAAATTTCCTGGATTTCTGTTGCTACACTTTATTATGTCTGGATGATTATGAAATCTGTAATTATAAAAGGCTCTTTTGCATTAATGTTTCTATTCATTGTCTTTTTCATGAGGAAGCAAATGCTGAATAACACAAAATATGTGTGGGAGTTAGAAACCACCATTACACTATCATTGCGATTGAAAATTAGATGCATATCTCACTTTCCTTCTAAATTTAAACTGTGTCTTTTTCAACAGTATAAACAGCTTCCTATGTAGCTCATATTTCTAACAGATGAGAAAACTCATAGTCATTTACAGACATTCAGTTGTTTCTAGAGTCTCTGGACATCCTTTTTTTTTAAAAAAAAAAAAATACTTTTGTAAGAATGGTCTGCATATATTTAAACCTAACTTCATAACAGCACTTAGATTTAGTATTATTTATGCCTACATTTTGTCTCAAAGGATACAGTTGTTGCTGATGTTTATTTGTTTGTTCTTTTAAATGATTCATGATATATTAGTATTGATCTTGCCAGATCTTCTGAATGTACATTGAAATATATCCACAAAGTCATAGATGTGCTTTTTTTGGAACTACGTTGACACAGGAGAAAAATTATACTCTCGTCTTTGACAGCAGATCATGGCTTGTGGAAATAAATCCAGATGATTTTCCAATATAAGGGTGACCATAATTTCAGAATAATATTTTAGGATATTTGAGAAGAAAATTGATTTGAGGAAAAAAAAATTAGTTAGAATCCAAAGGAATTTAAAAATCAGCTCATAATATAAATATAAACCAATGGTGCTATCTTAAACACTAGCACGAGGGTTTTTTCCTGCTATTCTTGATGATTCTTACTTAATATCAGAAAGACATTTCTAATCCATGCTATTTAAAGATTTGAAATCAGAACACTATATTAATTTGTGGTATGATATCTCTCTATATTGCCAAGAAGCTAATATGTTAAATGTGCTCAAGTGCAGGCTAATAACTAAGTGCAGATCATGATTCTGAGATGATTTTCAACAGAGTGCACATAAATGGTTCAAGCATAACCTATTCAGTTTCAAATCAGGGTACTGAATGACCTGGTTTGTTTCTGAAAGTTGAGAATGTGACAGCATCTCTACTCTGCATGAAGTAAATGACACCTTTTGCCATTCTCTCTCTTGTCAAAATAGATAAATAATTTAAACATTGCCAGTACAATATTTATTAGATTTTGGATAAAAATTGTGCATTAATTCCCAGACACATAGTGAGGGAATGCTGAGAAGAAAAACAAATTGCAGAAGCATATCTTTCTCCTTGTTTTTCATGCCCAGGTAACAGCAGAGTTTCAACTTCTAGTATTTGCCATGTGAGTTCCACACAATAACCACCTGGCTAAGCCCCAACTGCTGAACATAATCATAGAATCATTAAGGTTGGAAGAGACCTTCAAGATCATTTGGTTCAACCATCACAGAATCACAGAATCACAGAATCACAGAATTTCTAGGTTGGAAGAGACCTCAAGATCATCGAGTCCAACCTCTAACCTAACACTAACAGTCCCCACTAAACCATATCCCTAAGCTCTACATCTAATCGTCTTTTAAAGACTTCCAGGGATGGTGACTCCACCACCTCCCTGGGCAGCCTGTTCCAGTGCCTAACAACCCTTTCAGTAAAGAAGTTCTTCCTAACATCTAACCTAAAACTCCCCTGGCGCAACTTAAGCCCATTCCCCCTCGTCCTGTCACCAGGCATGTGGGAGAACAGATCAACCCCCACCTCGCTACAGCCTCCTTTGAGGTACCTGTAGAGAGCGATAAGGTCACCCCTGAGCCTCCTCTTCTCCAGGCTGAACAAGCCCAGCTCCTTCAGCCGCTCCTCATAGGACTTGTTCTCCAGGCCCCTCACCAGCTTTGTCGCCCTTCTCTGGACCCTCTCAAGCACCTCGATGTCCTTCTTGTAGCGAGGGGCCCAAAACTGAACACAGTACTCGAGGTGCAGCCTCACCAGAGCCGAGTACAGGGGGACGATCACCTCCCTAGCCCTGCTGGTCACAGTGTTTCTGATACAAGCCAGGATGCCGTTGGCCTTCTTGGCCACCTGAGCACACTGCTGGCTCATAAGCACACTGCTGTCTCATAAACACCCAACCAACACCAATGTCACCCATTGCTGGCACATGTTCTTTCGTTTCTGATTCTTTACTGTTGAGAGTCAATGAATTAAAATAATAATAATAATAACAATAACAATAACAATAATAATAAAAGTTCTGTAAACAGACTTTAAGCCTACTGTATACTTTCCTATACTTTGGTAGTCTTCAGAGAGAAGGTAACTCTTCATCTGATTCAACACTTTGTTATTTCTGTGAAGTAGATAGGGTGGAGCACTAACAAATATTTGGGTGTTGTTGTTTTTTTTTGTTTGTTTGTTTGTTTGTTTACTTTGCTTAATTAATGCTAACACTCTATCAAATTTGATTCACAAAATTCATCTGGCACATAGTAATGCATCTGAGAAAAACAGAAGTGTCATCCACAGAAACCAATACTGTAACCCTTGACTGTATTCAAAAATCATCACATCTTGTCTAAGAGGATTAAATATCAATCTGAGTTCATAATGAAAGAAGATTATGTACTTCATTCATAATATCACTGCTGGCTTGCTTTCTCCAGCACCAAATAAAGGAAAACAGGTGTTTTGATCCCAGATCTTCACTATTTCATTATTAAACTAAACTTCTAAGTGCATGTTTAAAATATGTCCATTTAAAAATAAATAAATAAAAAATAAAAAGATTGTTTCTTGCATTTGTTTTTAATTCTGATGGGCCTATAACATCATGAGTCATCAGAAGACAGGAATTAAATTATGCAGATAGAAAAACAAATGTCAAAACATGAAGTTTCACTGAACATTTTTATGAAAAAGGTATTTATCTAAAAACTTATTGATGTTTACTTAATGTTCTTACCAGTACTTAACTCCTTTCTCATTCTAACCTTTCCTGACATTCTAATTCAATGTTTGAAGGTTTGTCTTGGTATTTGTGTATGCATTTTCTGACTTCTGACTACCTGGATAAGTATACAAATATATATGTGTGTGTGCGAGTGCAAATACATATCTATATGTGTTTATATGTAGTGTATATCATATTTAAGCATATATGCATATGTATGTGTATAAAATGTTTACATATACATGTATTGTTATAAATACATGCTTACGTGTATATATAAAATCTTGTATGTGTGTGTGTATCTACATACAAACATATCCACAGTGGCAAAAAATGGAAACATAAAAGCTCCAATTTTAAACCTACTCATTTAGAGTTTATTTATGTAAAAAAAATATTCATATATCCATTTGGACTGTGATTTATCTAGAATGTGCGCAACCACGTATGTCCTTATTCTGATATATCTGGGCAGAGATACATTGTGCTTCTACTATATTTAATGGAGAACTAATCAATAGAGTTAATAGAGTTTTAGAGAGTGAATCATCTCAGCCCCATAAAGATACTTACTTTGGTTCAGATAAATAGCACCTTTTATCCCATTTATTCTATCGATTAGGTCTCCACCATCTACAACAGTCACTTAGCCAACTCACATCTACATTGTAGGCAACTAAAGTCAGGCGAAATGAATTCTCTCTTCATCTTCTGAGGTGTGGGGTCTATCTCAATAACATAGAAAATGTAAGGGCTATAGATTTCATCCCCACACACATACACATTGATAAAATAAACAGTAGTAATCCACACTACAGGCTAAAAGAATGTGCACACGTTCTTTGTTATTATGTATTATTAATTTTATAAATATATTATATAAATATTATCTATTATATGTATATAATATATATATTCACATGTGTATTATATATTATGTATATAAATATATAATATATAGTATATCATTATGTATTATTTTAATTTTATAACAGTCTTTTAAATAACAAAAATAAATAAAATCCTAAGATTAAAACCAGTGAAATGTATCTGAGAATAAAATATTTAAAAGTGTTTGCTTGTTGTTTTGTGAATAATTCATACATTGATCTTAGTCTCAACAAATGGTAATAAATCACAAGTTGAAATTGATTTTACCATGTGAGGAAAAAAAGTCAGGGTCATAAATAGAAAATAAAATGTCTAATATAAAATAGATAACTTTCATAATTTATAATTTGATGGAAGTAGACAATATGCTGAATATTTAAAGCAGTAAAAAATGTTGATTCATTCAAATAGTACTTGCAAAAACGTAATTATCTTGATAGGCATACCAGCACAAAGATTTAATGAATTGGTAACAGAATCTGATCAAATGTCAAAAAAGAGAAACACAGCATTATGCAGACATTAGGGTATTCCTAAACTTGGCTGAGAAAACAAATTTCTTTTTACATTCTTTGACTCTTAGTTTATTAAGGCTTTCTTTCTCTTCTTCTTTTTCTCTTTCTTTTTCTAATTTTTTTTTTGTTTTTAGTCCTGAGTGGGAAAACAGAACAGAAAAAGAATTGATCTTCCTTCTCAGCAACAAAAGTTACAGAGTTACTGTGATGAATGAGCGTTCTTGAAGTGTAGAGTTGTTACAATTTAAGAGAGAAGTACATTGTGCCAAAAATGTTAGATGGATTCTAAACTCCACATTCCATTCTGTGACTTACAAGGAATGGGGTCCCTTATTACAGAGCTTTACTGCAACCTTATCAATTATTTCCTTCTTGTATACACTTAGGACTCACTGTTTTCTTTTTCCTGATTGAAATTTCTTCTGTTATTTTCAAAAGAAGCATAAAAACATAGTCGTAGAATCATAGAATGTTTTGGGTTGGAAGGAACACTTAAGGATCATCTAGTTCCAAGATCTCCCACTAGATTAGGTTGCCCAAAGTCCCATCCAACCTCGCTTTGAACACTTCCAGGAACAGGGCATCCACAACTCTGGGCAACCCGTTTCAGTGCTTCATCTCATTCGTAGTGAAGAATTTTGTCCTTATATCAATTCAAAACTGATCTATTTTAGTTTAAAATTGTTGCCCCATATCTTATTTGACACTATAGATTGCATCCCTTCTCTCTGGTATGTCGACCACAACAGCTTGTTAATATATATATATATATATATATATATATATAAAACATATGTATATATATAATATTAAAATTAATATGTATTAATATATATAATACAATATGCTGTTAATATAGTTAATATTGCCAACAACATCTTTTGGAAGTTACATATAGGGCAAACTTTAAGTATTTTGGGTTCAAAACTTTATGCCAGGTGCTTGCTTCAGGCTGAGAATTGTTTATAACACTTAGATGATTTAACACTTTACAAAAACTTCTGTTAGAAAGTAGAAAATAATGCATTTTGTTTGTCTATATTAAAATATATTTCTACTTTTCTTACGCTAATAAATCTTTTTAGTCCCATTCTTTAGAATGAATGAAATTAAAGATATATTAAAAATGATATTATATGAAATATATTTGGCCATCACAGTGAACAGATAATCACAAATATTATGTGATCAAAGAGGATAATATAATCAAAGATAATAACAATAAAGATAAAAAAAACATTTCTCGATTTCTTAACTTTGAGACTGAGTTAATATATAACTTATTGCTGAAAGTAGACATGAGAAAGTTTTTAACATTGGGTGTTCTTTAGTCCATTTGACTTGGTTACCTGTCTTGTTTACCTTCATTTTTAGTATCCAGTGAATCTTTAGGATTTAGTGAATCCTGTAATCTTGGATTAATTCAAGTAATAAGGGGTTTGCCCCTCAAATGCTTTTAGTAATTCATGTCTCTATTTAAATTATGTAAGATACTTGAACAGTTACTTTCTTAGTTATCTAAAGTTTCACCAAATATGACAGGTTAAGTTAGGCAGGCTAAATGTTTCCCAGTTAAGGAGAAAGCAGTTGATGTTGTTAACCTTGGTGTCTGCAAGACTTTTGACACTGTCTTCAGTAACATCCTCATAGACAAGATGACAATGTTAATAGGTGCAGAATGAGGTGTAATGAAAACTGACTGAATGGCTGGGCCCAGAGGATAGTGATCATTGACACAAAGCCCAGAGTCCAGTGTATCCTAGAGGTCAATACCAGGACCAATCCTGTTCAACATCTTAGTTAGTGACTTGGTTGATGGGTCAGAGAATTCCTTCAGCAAGTTTGCAGACAACACAGGGTTGAAAGAAGTGACTGATAAACCAGAAGGTCATGCTGCCATTCAGAGGGACCTTGACAGGGTGGAGAAATGGGATGACAGAAATCTCATTATATTTAACAAAGAGAAATATCAACACGTGGCTCTGCGGAGGAGTAACCCCAGGCAATCATATATAGTGGAAGCCAACCTTCTAGAAAGCACAGAAGAACCTGGAGATCATTGGGAACACCAAGCTGAACACAAGACAGCAGTGTGCCTGTACTGGATTTACATGGAAATGTTTTTGTAGTAAGAGAGCTATACAGTTGGCTTCTGTGGGAAGAGACCAGGGGCTGTCCCAAGTGTGGTGGTTTTACTCAGGTGGGCAGATGAGCACCAGGATAACAGCTCGATCACTCACCCTCCTCAAAGGGAAAGGGGGAGAAAATACAATGAAGAGAGCTCAGAGTTTCAGATAAGGATGGGAAAATCACTCAACAGTTATCATGACAGGCAAAACAAACTCATAGTAAATTTTATTTCCTACTACTAACAAGCTAGAAAAGTAAGAAACAAAGGAAAGAAACTACAAACACCTTTCCCCATCTACCCTCTTCCAACTTCTCCCCCTCGAGTGGTGCAGGGGAATGGGGGAATGGGGGGCGGCAGTCTGTCCCTAAGACTTCATCTCCGCCGCTCCTCTTCAGTCACTCTTCCCCTGCTCCAGTGTGGGTTCCCTCCCAGAAGATGCCATCTTTCCTCAACTGATCCTATGCTGGCTTCTCAGAACAGCTCTTCAAGAACTGCTCCAACATGGCTCAGTTCTATGGGGTCCATCTATCAGAAGCAAACTGCTCCAACACAGGTCCCCCATGGGCAGCAGCTCCCCCATTACCCCCTACTCCTGCGTGGGCTCCTCTCCATGGGTTGCAGCTCTGGCCCGGGGCCTGCTCCTGGGCTCTCTATGCACCTCCTCCAGTCTACATCCACTTGCTCCATTGTGGTCTTCTCCATGGGCTGCAGCATGGAGATCTGCTCTGCCGCAGGACCCATGGGCTGCAGAGGTACAGTCTGCTCCACCAGTTGCCACTCCACAGGCCACGGGGGCACTTCTGCTCCGGTACCTGGAGTACCTTCTCCTCTTTCTTCACTGACCTTAGTGTCTGCAAAGCTTTTTCCCAGTCCCCCCTCTCCCAGCTGCTGTTGAGCAGCAGTTTTTGTTTGTTTGTTTTGTTTGTTTTGTTTTGTTTTTCCCTTTCTTAAATATGCTCTCACAGAGGTGAAAACAACATTGCTTATTGTCTCGGCTCTCCTCAGCAGTGGGGCCCTTATCACACATGGGACAGCTTCTGGATTCTTCTTGCAAAAGCCATCCCTATGGCCCCCCACTACCAAAACATTGCCATGTAAACCCACTACACCATGCTGGACAGAGTCAGTTCCAGACATCTCCAAGTGGCCCCACAACTGTATAGAACTGGCCAACCACCATCAGCAAATCTAGTGGTACATGTGTGGTAAAATAATTAAGAAAGGTCAAAAACTTTGCACAACAGTGACAGATAAGAGTGTGAACAACATGCGAGAGACAACTCCTGCAGACACCACTGTCAGTGGAGAAGGAAGGGGAGGATATGCTCCAGGCACTGAAGCAAAGATTACCCTGCAGCCTGTGAGCAGAACCATAGTGAATTAAGTTGTTCCTCTACAGCCCATGAAGGATCACACTGGAGCAGATGCCCACACTGAAGCCCATGGAAGACCCCACACAGGTTTCCTTGAAGGGGAACCATGAAGAGGAGACCACTGTATGACCACAGTTCTGGCAGGAACTGTAGCCTGTAGGTGACCCTTGCTGAAGCAGTGTTTTCCTGAAAAACTACATCCCATGGTATCATCCATGCTAGAGCAGTTTTTGAAGAACTGCAGCCTCTGTGAAGACCATGATGGATCAGTTCATGAAAGACTCTTTCACAGTTTTGTTGGGGATAGAGGTAGTTTTCTTCATGTGATGCTGCATTTTGGATTTTTGATGAAAAGAGATAAAAAAAGTGGTGATTACAGACTTTTTTTTTTTTTTTTTTAATTATTGCAAAGCAATGTTTATACATAATCAAAGACTTCTGCTTCATCTGTTGCTGTGCCAGTGAGGAGGTTGGGGGTGCACCAGAAACTAGGAAGGGACAAAGGGACAGAGACAGGGCAACTGATTCAGACTTAACAAAGAGATATTCCATACCATATGACATCATCCTCAGTAATAACAGGTGGGGCAAAGAAGGAGAAAGGGGGGGGGGGGGGGAGGAGGAGGGGAGGACACTTGGAGTGATGGCATTTGTCTTCCCAGGAAATCATTACATGAGATGAGCTCTGCTTTCCTGGAAGTGGCTGAATAGCTGCATGCTGATGGGAAATAGTGAATGAATACTTTGTTTGGCTTTGCTTGTGCACAAGGCTTTTGCTTTAACTAATAATCTGTCCTTATCTCAACTAACAAATTCTCACGCTTTTACCTTTCTGATTCTCTCCCCCATTCACCTGGGGAGAATGAGTGTAGTGGGTTTACATGGCAAGGTTTTGGTAGCAGGGAGCCATAGGGGTGGTTTCTGTGAGAAGGATCTAGAAGCTGCCCCATGTTTGGGAAGGGTCCCATTGTTTTCCAGAGCCGAGCCAATAAGCGATGTTGTTTTGCGCCTCTGTGAGAGCATATTTAAGACAGGGAAAAAAACACTGCACCACACAGCAGCTGGGAGAGTGAGAGGAGTGAGGAACAGCCTTGCAGGCACCAAGGTCAGTGAAGAAGGAAGGGGAGAGGTGCTCCAGGCACTGAAGCAGAAGTCCCCTGTGGCCTGTAGTGAGGACCATGGTGAAGCAGGATGTCCCCCTGCAGCCCATGGAGTACCACGGTGGAGCAGGGTTCCACGCTGCAGCCCATGGAGGAGACCACGGTGGAGCAGGTGGCCCTGCACCGACGGAGGCTGCCACCTGTGGAAGACCCCTGCTGGAGCAGATTCCAGGCTGGACCTGTAGCCCATGGAGAAGAGACCACGCAGGAGCAGGTGACCTGGCAGGAGCTGCTGCTCGTGGGGGAGTCAGGTTGGAGCAGTTTTCTCCTGAGGGATGGACCCCGTGGTACGGACCCATATCTGGAGCAGTTCTGGAAGAGCTGCTGCCTGTGGGAAGCCCACGCTGGATCAGTTCATCAAGGACTGCATCCCGTGGGTGGGACCCCACAGCACAGGGGACGAGAGTGACTGAGAAGGAGCGGCAGAGAAGAAATGCTGTAGACTGACCATAACCCCCATTCCCCTGTTCCCCTGCGCCACTTGGGGGGAGGAGGTGGAAGAGGGTGGATGGGGGGGGAAGGTGCTTTTGGTTTCTTTCCTTTGTTTCTCACTTCTCTAGCTTGTTAGTAATAAGCAATAAATCTTACTATCTCCTTATGCCAAGTCTGTTTTGCCCATTACAATAATTACTGCGTGATCTTCTCATCCTTATCTCAACCTTTGAGTCCTTTTCATCATATTTTCTCCCCATTCCTCTTTGAGGAGGGGGAGTGAGAGAGCAGCTGTGGTGGAGCTCGGCTGCCCACTAGAGCACAACCACAATGAGTGAGTGGTTGTGTGATACTTAGCTGCCTGCCAGGGCTAAACCACCACAGACTGTGTACCATGGGAAGAACCCCACACTTGAGTGGGGAAAGAGTGTGAAGAGAAAGTAATGTCAGTGATTAAGTGTTATTGATAAACTGTAACCCCCATTCCTCTCCTGCTCTGTGCTTCGCTAGGCAAGAAGGAGGTAGATGAGTCAGGAATGAAGCTGAATTTTGCCATAAGAGGAAGGTTCAGGGAAAGGTGTTTTTTTTTTTTTGGTGTGTGTTTTTTTGTTTGTTTCTCCTTTTCACTACTATATGTCCCTACTCTATTTTTAATCAAAAATAAATGATTCTTTCCTAAGTCAAGTCTGTTTTGCCTATGACAGTAATTGGTGAGTATTCTCCAGGTCCTTATCTCAGCCCATGAGTTTTTTTCATCTTTTCTCCCCATGTCTTGCAAAGGAGTGAGGGGAAGAGAGTTGCTTGTTGGGACCCTCACTGACAGACAAGGTTAACACAACCACAGCACCCTCGTGGCAAAGAATGTTGACAACATCCAAGGCAGCATTGCCAATAGGTCAAGGAAAGTGATGTTTCCCTTTTATCCAGCACTGGCACGACACATCTACTGGACTACTGTGCCAGTTGTGGACTCACCAGTTCAAGAATGTACTGGACATACTGGAAAAAGACCAACAAAAGGCTACGAAGATGACCAAGGGGCAGGAACATCCTCCATGTGAGGAGAAGCTGAGTGAGCTGAGTGTACACCCTGGAGAAGAGAAGGCTCATGGGGGATCTTGTCAGTATTAGATTAAAGGTTGGACAAGATGATCTTAGAGGTCTTCTCCAACCTAAATGATTCTATGACTGTATGATCTTATCAATGTGTGTAAGTACCTGATAGAAAGGAATGAAGAGGGAGCTGAATTCTTCCCAGTGGTGCCCATTAACAGGAGAAGATGCAAAGGGAACAAAGTAAAACATGAGAAATTATATTAGATAACACCTGAACTGTGATGATGGTCAAACACTGGAACAGATTGCCCAGAGAGATTCTAAAGTCTTCATATGTGAAGATATTCAAAACCTGACAGGACATTTTCCTAGGCAACCTGTTGTAATTAACCCTGTTCTTCTTTTGACTTTCTCAAAAGAAAAATGGGTGAGAAGTCGTTGAAACTGTTTTGTGTGCTTTAAGTATTACAGACATATAAAAGTAGTTTAGTGTGAAATAATATTTATCTTTTCCCTTGGGATTGGAAAGATTAGTAATATTATAAAGAAAGTTTTTGTTTGTTTGTTTGTTTTGTTTTATTTTGTTTTCTGGTCTTTATATATTCTCCTTGAAAGAACTTTTCTCCCCCCTTTGGTTTCACAAACTACTCGGCCTTCACTTTTTCCAAGGTGCTTTGATACAGTGGAGTTAATTTGTGTTTTGGCTGACATACAGGTATCGTTTTCTTGGATCTTCAGCTACTGCACTTCAGTAAGAGTACAAAAGGATGAATTTAAAATCCAGTGGAATCTTTAGTGTTCATTTCTTTTAGTGGCTTCAAGACCAAGACCTATGTTCATCTTTAGGATTACAAACCTAGGAAGCGTATGGCTGAAAAATAGGTTATACTAAAAACTACATTTTAATATGGTATTTTATTTTATTTTATTTTATTTTATATTATTTTTTTGTAAAGCTACTCACACAAATTCATGCTATGAAACAAAGACACAGGAACAACTTACTTGAACAGGAACAAAACTTCAAAGAGAAAGTGGAAATAATTTAATACTTAGACATCACATTGATTTGACTTTATTTTTCAAGGGCAAGATTTTACTTTCCTGAAATTCTAGTGAAAGCTACATATTGCAAAGTGCTCTGCCACAACTCATAAGGCTCAAAGTCTCAAAGCAATAATGTGATCTAGCTTGAGAAAATTGTATGTATTGTGAGTGTTTACTGATCAATTTACTTTTTTATCCTAGTTCCCAATTGGCATCTAATTCCTAATATTTCTTATTTTTTTAGGGCTAATTTGACTTCAGCAAGAATTATATATATATATATATATATACGTATATATATATGTATTTTATATATATATACATGTATATATATATATGTGACATTACGTTATTAAAATTATTCCAATAATTGGTCTGCTTTGTATTTATTATATTCATTAGGTGATTATAACAAAAGAGTCTTATTTACAAAGAGACATCCAGTGTAGAATCAACATTATCTTGATAGCTGCATAACTAATAGTTGCTTTTAAGTCTGCTGCCTCCCTGGGGCCAGGGTCAGGGATGTTGCCCGAAAGCTTCCCAACCTGGTTTGCCCCTCTGATTTACTATCCTCTTTTGACAGTCCAGGCTGGCAGTGATAATATTGAAGGTTATTGAAGGTCTGAAGGTTATCAAATAGGACTTTAGGAGACTGGGACAGTTAGTGGATGTACAGGTGGTGTTTCCGTCCATCCCTACAGTGGCAGGGAGGGGTACATGGAAAACCCACCTGATAAACACGTGGCTCAGAGGCTGGTGCCAACACAGAAATTTTGTGGGTTTTTTTTTGACTATGGGGTGCTTTACTTGGCACCTGGCCAGATGGCCCCAGACAGGTCCCACCTATCTCTAAGGGGAAAATGGATCCTAGCCCAGGAGCTGGCAGGCCTCATTGAGAGGGCTTTAAACTAGGTAAGAAGGGGGACAGAGCTGAAATAAGGCTTGTTGGAGGTGTGCCGGGGGAACAATGTCAAGGCTGCAGTAGAAGGCAATGGCCCAGCTGAATGCATGTAGCATGGGTAACAAACAAGAGGAGCTAGAAGCCATCGTGCAGCAGGCAGGCTATGATTCGGAATACATGGAAATACATTCTCATCACTGGTGTGCTGCAGTGTCTGACTATAGACTCTTCAGAAGGGACAGGCTGCACTGAAGTGTGGTGGCTCTCTATATTAGAGAGTGTTTTCATGTTGTGGAACTTGAGGCTGTGAATGATAAGGTTGAGTCCCTATGGGTTAGGATCAGTGGGAAGGCCAACAAGGCAAGCATCCTGGTGGGGGTCTGTTATAGACTGCCAAACCAAGATAAAAAGACAGATGAGGAGTTCTACAGGCAGCTGGCAGAAGTTGCAAAATTGTAAGCGCTTCTTCTGGAGGGAGACTTCAAATTCCCAGACGGAATTTGTGCTTCAAATTCCTGGAAGCACAAAACCCAGAGAAAGCAGTCTCGGTTTCTGGAGAGTGTGAAAGATAGCTTTCTGACACGGCTGGTTAGTGAGCCTACCAGGGGAGATGCCCCGCTAGACCTTCTGTTCACAACAGACAAGGACTGATGGGAGATGTGGTGGTTGGGAGCTGTCTTGAGCAGAGTGACCATGAGATGGTACAGTTCTCTATTCTTGGCAAAGTCAGGAAGGGGATCAGTAAAACCACTGTCTTGGACTTCCAGAGGGCTGACTTGGAGCTGTTCAGGACACTGGTTGGCAGAGTCCCCTGGGACGTGGTTCTGAATGGACCAGTAGTCCAGGAACGCTGGGCATTCTTCAATAAGGAAATCTTAATGGCTCAGGGGCAGTCTGTCCCAACGTGCCTAAAGACAAGCCAGTGCAGAGGACTGGCCTGGCTGAACAGAGAGTTGTAGCTTGAGCTTAGGAGAAAAAAGAGGGTTTATAATCTTTGGAAAAGAGAGTGGGCCACTCGAGAGGACAATGAGGATGTTGCGAGGCTGTGCAGGGACAAAATTAGAAAGGCCAAAGCTCATCTGGAGCTCAATCTGGCTACCACTGTTAAAGATAACAGAAAATGTTTTGATAAATACATTAGCACGAAAAAGAGGATGAAGAAGAATATCCATCCTTTACTAGATGCAGAGGGAAAAATAATGATGAGAGATGAAGAAAAAGCTGAGGTGCTTAATGCCTTCTTTGCCTCAGTCTTTAGCAGCAAGACCTGTTCTCTAGATACGCAGTACCCTGAGCTAGTGGAGAGGGATGGGAAGCATAATGAGCATAATGTGGCCCTCACAATTCATGAGGAAATGGTTGGCGACCTGCTACAGCACTTGGATGTACGCAAGTTGATGGGGACGGATGGGATCCACCCCAGGGTACTGAGAGAACTGGTGGGAGAGCTGGCTAAGCCGCTTACCATCATTTATCAATCGTCCTGGCTATTATGGGAGGTCCCAGTCGACTGGTGGCTAGCAAATGTGATGCCCATCTACAAGAAGGGCTAGAAGGTAGACCCGGGGAACTATGGGCCTGTCTGTTTGACCTCAGTGACAGGGAAGCTCATGGAGCAGATTATCTTGAGTGTCATCACGTGGCACTCACAGGACAACCAGGTGATCAGGCCCAGTCAGCATGGATTTATGAAAGGCAGGTCCTGCTTGATGAACCCCATCTCCTTCTATGACAAAGTGGCATGCTGGGTAGATGAAGGAAAGGCTGTGGATGTGGTCTATCTTGACTTCAGCAAGGCTTTTGACACCGTTTCCCACAGCATTCTCCTCAAGAAACTGGCTGCTCATGGCTTGGACTGGTGTACCTTTTTGGGTTAAAAACTGGCTGGATAGCAATAGAGTCATGATGAATGGAGTCAAATCCAGTTGGAGGCAGGTCACTATTGGAGTCCCTCGGTACTAGGGCCAGTTATCTTTAATATCTTCATCAATGATCTGGATGAGGGCATTGAGTGCATCCTCAGTAAGTTTGCAGACTACATCAAGTGAGGTGCATGTGTCGATCTGCTCGAGGGAAGGAAGGCTCTGCAGGAGGATCTGGATGGGCTGGGCCGATGGCCTGAGGCCAGCCGTATGAAGGCCAAGTGCCAGGTCCTGCACCTGGGGCACAATAACCCCAAGCAGTGCTACAGGCTGGGAGATGAGTGGTTGGAAAGCTGCCTGGCAGTGAAGGACCTGGGAGTATTGATGGATAGTGGGCTGAATATGAGCCAGCAGTGTGCTCAGGTGGACAAGAAGGCCAATGGCATCCTGGTTTGCATAAGAAGCAGTGTAGCCAGCAGGGCTATGGAACTGATTGCCCCCTTCTACTTGGCTCTGGTGAGACCACACCTTGAGTACTGTGTTCAGTTTTGGGCCCCTCACTACAAGAAGGACATCAAGGTGCTCGAGCCAGTCCAGAGAAGGGTGGCAAAGCTGGTGAGGGGTCTGGAGAACAAGTCTTACGAGGAGCGGCTGAGGGAGCTGGGATTGTTCATTCTGGAGAGAAGGAGTCTCAGGGACGACCTTATCACTCTCTATAAGTACATTAAAGGAGGCCGTAGTGAGGTGTGGATTGGTCTATTCTTCCATGTGCCTTGTGACAGGACGAGGGGTAATGGGCTGAAGTTGCACCAAGGGAGTTTTAAGTTGAATATTAGGCAGTACTTCTTTATTGAAAGTGTTGTTAGGCATTGGAATGGGCTACCCAGGGAAGTGGTTCAGTCACCACCCCTGGAGATCTTTAAAAGACACTTAGATGTTGAGCTTAGTTGAGCACAGTGAGCTAAACTAGGGTTTAGTGAAGGACTTGTTAGCATTAAGTCAGAGGTTGGGCTAGGTGATCTTGGAGGTCTCTTCCAACCTAGATGATTCTGTGATAACCTGTGGGTTTCTCACTTGTTTATGTGTATCCTTTCTGCAATCACAGTGGATTACAGGTTTTATGTAAAAAATACATATAATAATAATAAAAAATAATAGACATACATATTTTTATTAAATATATGTTATCAGTTTTATTGTCATTTAATCAGTGTACACATCCACCTAGAAAATGTATTTATTTATTTATTAATCTGATATGCTACTGTGAACTAAAGTGTTTGGTCATGTATATATGTATACATGTATTTGTGTATGTATAGATGATGGAGAGGAAGGAAACACTTTTTTCACATATGCACTTGTGCAAACATAGAGCGTATGTATGACAAAAATAATTTGAAAATCCATAATATATTCTTTCTTCTGGTTATATGTTATGAGAGTCAATTATTATAAGAATTAAAGTTTAAATGCTAAAGAAGGTAATTGACTGCTGAGATAGCTTGATAGACTGTTTCTTTTTCATTATTCTTAATAAATACAAACAGTTCCTATATTGTATTTGCCTGATTATGTTCCCCAGGAGAATCTTTATAGAACACAGTTTATATAACACAAAATATATCTGAATACTTCATTAAATATCTATAGCACAGTTAGTAAAAGTAACAAAAACAATAATTTTGTTGCACTCCTTGCAGACAAGTAAGTGTGTATTATTTTTTGAAAGTAGCCATAAAGGATGAGGCCTGTACTGGCACATTTCCTTTAAATTATATTATTTAATCTTTGTAAAAAGAATGGTACAGTGAATTGATAAAGATTTCTCTTTCTTTTTCACTCTTTAGGTCTGAGCATATTTGTCTATGGCCACAGAATAAACTTCATCAATACATGAAGAATTTAGGAGCAAAAATTACAGAAGACACTATTAAATTGGTCATGAAAGCATTTACTATTTCATTTAGTCACTAAGCAAGTAGGAATTTGACATTTAGAAAACTGACAATTTGAGACAGAGTGACTTGGATTTTGAATATACTGAGAAAATGTAAAGAAGCTTACTCAGGAGTTATTCCTACTAATACATATCTGAAATCTGTTCTATAAAAGGTAAACCTTAAAATATTACATAATATACATAAAACACAAATAAATAAATAAATAAAGCCACTGGCAACTTGCATCTCTCTTTTTTTTTTTTTCCTTTAACACTAGGTCAAATAAAGACAAATGGAAAGTCAACTGATTTGTCATATTTACAAAATGCAAATAGCATGTGGTTTCCATGCATTACATTTGTATTACTTAATTTGTATTATAGAAGTACATCAGTCTTCCATTTTAGAGTCCAGAATTAAGACTCCTTTCTTTAGTGAAGGTGGGAAAAGCCCTCTTGACCACAAGGGCTCATGGTCAACCTGTCGTCCACCAGGACCCCCAGGTCCTTCTCCTCAGAGCTCCTCTCCAGCAGGTCATCCCCCAGCCTATACTGATACTTTGGGTTGTTCCTTCCCAGGTGCAGAACTCTACACTTGCTCTTATTAAATCTCATTTGTTTCTTCCTGCCCATCTCTCCAGCTGGTCCAGGTCTCGCTGAATGGCAGCACAGCCTTCTGGCATGTCAGCCACTCCTCCCAGTTTTGTGTCATTGGCGTACTTGCTGGGGGCAGACACTCTTCCATCATCAAGGTCGTCGATGAAGATGTTGAACAAGACCAGACCCAGCACCAACCCCTGAGGAGCACCACTAGTCACAGGCCTCCAGCCTGACTCTGTGCCACCGATCACCACCCTCTGAGCTCAGCCAGTCAGCCAGTTCTCAACCCACCTTGCCATCCACTCATTTATCCCACACTTTCTCAGCTTTCCTAGTAGGATGTCATGGGAGACAGTATCAAAAGCCTTTCTAAAGTCAAGGTAGATGACATCCACTGCTCTCCGTCCATCTACCCAGCTGGTGATGCCATCACAGAAGGCAACAAGGTTGGTCGAGCACGACTTCCCCTTGGTGAATCCATGCTGACTACTCCTCATAACCTTCTTCTCTTCCAATTCCTTGGAGATGGCATCCAGAACAAGCTGCTCCAGTACCTTTCCAGGGACAGAGGTGAGACTGACTGGCCTGTAGTTTCCCGGATACTCTTTTCTGCTCTTCTTGAAGACCGGAGTGACATTGGCTATCCTCCAGTCTTCAGGCACCTCTCCTGTTCTCCAGGACCTTTCAAAGATGATAGAGAGCAGTTTGGCAATCACATCTGCCAGCTCCCTTAGCACACACGGATGCATCCCATCAGGACCCGTGGATTTGTGTGCATTGAGCCCACTCAGACACTCCCGAACCACTCCCTCATCAACCGGGGGGAACCCTCTATTTCCTTTGTCCTATTTCCCTAGCCCTTTGTCCTATTGCCAGGGGCAAGGAGTCCCGGGGGAGTGTCCTTGAAGCAAAGACTGAAGTAAAGAAAAAGTAAAGAAAGCATTCAGTATCTCTGCCTTCTCAGCGTCTCTCATGACCTGGACACCCCCCTCATTCAGCAAGGGACCCACATTATCCCTGGTCTTCCTCTTGCTGTTTACATACTTGAAAAAAACTTCTTATTATCCTTTATCTCTTTCGCAAGCCTCATCTCTAGGTGGGCTTTAGCCTTCCTCGTTGCATCCCTGCAGGCCCTGACAACCCATCTATACTCCTCCCAAGAGGACAGGCCCTTTTCCCACATTTCATAGACCATCCTCTTCCTTTTGGTCTTATTGATGAGCTCCTTGCTCATCCACACGGGTTTCCTGCCCCCCTTCCCCGATTTCCTATTCCTTGGGATGCACTGATCCTGAACATGGAAGAAGTTCTGCTTAAATGTAGCCCAGCTTTCACAAGCACCCTTGCCTTCTAGCAACTTAGCCCATGAGATACTCCCAAGCAGGTCCCGGAAGAGGTTGAAGTTGGCCCTCCAAAAGTCCAGGGTAGCAATCCTGCTTTTAGCCTTGCTTCCTTTGCCTAGTTCAATCTGGAACTCCACCATTTTATGGTCGCTGCATCCCAAGGTATCCCCAACCTTCACATCCCTAACAAGGCCACCCCTGTTGGTAAGAACGAGGTCCAGGAGCACCCCCCACCTCATCAGCTCCTCCACCACCTGCGTCAGAAAATTGTCCTCAACACATTGTAGGAACCATTTGGACTGCTTGTGCCTGGCCAAGTTGCTTACCCAGCAGATGTCTGGGTAATTGAAGTCCCCCATGAGGACCAGTGCTCGTGATCATGAGACTAGTAGCAGCTGCTTGTAGAAGGCCTCATCGACTTCCTCCTCCTGATCTGGAGACCTGTAATAGACCCCCACCACTATGTCTCCCATACCAGCCCACCGCTTAATTCTTACCCACAAGCTCTCCACTTGCCCTTCACCCTCCCTCAGGTGGAGCTGGGTATACTCTAATTGCTCCCTCACAGAAAGGGCAACCCCACCCCCTCACTTCCCCAGCCTGTCTTTCCTAAAGAGGACATAGCCCTCAATGACAGCATTACAATCATGAGAGCTGTCCCACCATGTCTCAGTGATCACAACAAGATCATGACCCCACGACTGAACACAGATCTTGAGCTCATCCTGTTTATTTCCCATGCTCCGTGCATTGGTGTACAGGCACTTTAGGGAAGCAGCAGGTGCAGTTACTCCTGGGGGGATGCAAGAAGAAGATACTGGACAGGGGATCAGGAAGGCTACCTTCTCTGAGGAGCCCTCAGACAATCCTATGGGAGAGCTCAGAAGTTTTTCCCTGTCTTCAACAGTCACAGTAGTGACGACTTCCCCAGCCCTTTTCTGTCACCTTTAGCTCCCCTCCCTTCCCCCATCAAACCTAGTTTAAAGCCCTGGTAATCAGCCCAGAGAGCTTGCTCCCCAACACACTTGTGTCCCACTTGCTCAGTCGGTGTCTGTCCTTAGCCCACATACCCAGCCTCTCTAAGGACGGCCCAAGATGAAAATACCCAAATCCCTGGTGAGACACCACCCCCTCAGCCAGTAATTTACCTGTCCTGTTCTGCTCCTTCCATCTGCATCCCAGTCACCCAACGGGAGGACAGAGGAGAACACTACCTGCACCCCCGATCCCCTCAACAACCTTCCCATGGTTGATATTCTTCATTTTTCTAATATCAGCTTCCCAGGATCCAACCTGAATGACTACGAGAGGATAGTAGTCCTCTGGTTTAATGAGTCATGGCAGACCCTTCCTAATGTCTCTGACACGTGCCCCAGGAAGACAGCACACTTCTCTGGCTAGGTTATTTGGGCAACAGATAGCAGCCTTAGTGCACCTCAGCAAGTAGTCCCCGATCACCAGGACTCTCCACTCTTTTTTAGTGGCACAGGTTACAATGCGGTGCTCCATCCGGCCCTGATCCTTATGTTTTGCACTTCCCCCAATCTTGACTCTCTTCTTGGGACCAAGCTGGTCCTGTTAGTGCGTCCTGTGTCACGGCACTCCCTAGGGACTACTTTTATAGCGCCGGGGGTGGATGGGCTATTGTCATCCCTGGCTCCACCCTCAGCACGTCAGCGCCCGTGGCAGCACAAGCACAGCTCCTGCCTGCTCGGGGGTGTAGTAGTTGGTGATTCCTCTGCTGTATGCACACATTATTTTCTGTCTGTTATTCAGGTCTTGAGAAACTTGTTAGAATTAAGAATGGTACAGCTGAGTAATATTGGGAGATTCAGTTGCTGAATTATTTTAAAGTATCTGACTAGTAGAAGAGAAAGGGGAATTACAAGCAGTAAATTTCAGGGAAGTTTCAAATGCAGCTCTGGGAGTGTGTGCCTGTCCCGCATATATGAATGGTAACTCCAAATCCATCAAATAGATTTTATAAGCATTGTATCTGCCAGACTGGAAATAAAGATATGTAGCATAGCAGGTGATTTTCAAGGAATACTGACAAATTCAATCAAAGTAGTCCGTCATTTAAAGACAGGTAGGAGATAACAAATGAAATCAACCTTTCACACTTTTACATCACTCTGCCAAACAATCTTTTAAGGCACTTTAAGGCATATGTGCAAGAGGCCACAATGACAAACTAATAATGAAAGATAAAAGAGAAATACCAATTATTGTTTTTGACTGAAGAGAGTATTGTAAACCAGTACCGCAGTTGAAAGTGAAGGTTTAAAATGGTCAAATAAATTGTAACTTTTTGTCAATTTTGTTATGAAACGGATATGAGTTTTGCACAACGTTAACTGGAAGTAAATGTTGTTGTAGATGTCATGAATCTCTATAGGAATGTTTTTGTTACTAAAGAAAAATTAAAAAGAATTCACTATGAACAAATATATGCCAATAATTCATTCCGTTGAAATCCTGAGCCTGAACCTGAATCACGTCTTCTGTAAATTGAAAAAAAAAAAAAAAAAAAAAAGAGAAATTGAAAAAAAAAAAAAAAAGAAAAAAAAGGAGGTCAGTGCTTCTATTTATTTATTTCTTGAATTACTGAGTTCATGTTGCAATGACTATTAATTTTCAGCATGGAAGTTTGGATGACAAAGTTTTTCTTCCCCCCAAAAAATGATATAAACAAATAATAAAAAAAAAGACCAAATTTTTTGTTCACAAATGACTCTACAGACTACTACAGCTTTTTTTTTTTTTCTGTTACCCTACTCTGTAAGCCTGCCAGGACTTTTCTCTATGCCACTGAACTGGCTACATGTGAGACAAATTCTATGACAACAAGAAAATATATAAATTGACCCAAATTATAATAAAATAAAGATTTAAATATTTTCAGATGCTTAGAAACTTTTGGCAAATTTTGTACTTGAATATGTTTTGAAATAGTACTCTGCCCTCCCCCCCCCTAACATTCTTCCTATTTTTATTTATGAGACAGTATTTTTTCATACAGTATGACTTTATACACTTTTCAGCATAGTCTGGAAATTCAAAACATAAAATAATTCGATAAATAGCCAATGGTTGTGCATTTACTGCTTCTGTGCATCATACTTCCAGAACAGTTATCATTTCAAAGATGGCCACTTATTTTAATTTCAAGGTTAAAATAAGGTTAAAATATGCTTTCCACAAATTTTCATAGCCTCTATTGCTGTAACATTACTGTTAGAAATTATTCACATTGCAAAAAACAGTATCAAGAAAGTCAGGAAGTTTTATTGGTTTATTTGTGTTTGTTCACTTCCTACATTCTTTATAAATATTCTTCATTCTTTTTATGCCCTTCACTTATTTCAGTAGTGACTTTAGCAGCAACTTTAGCAGTTTAGTAAACTGTAGGTATGCTATTTGTCTCAAAGGAGTTTCTAGACATTTTAAAGCTTGCATGGCAGTAATCTCTGGAAAGAGATAAAATGTGCTCTGTAATTTCTAATATTTGAACTAAATGTTTCTTAATTACACACTGTAATGGATGATTACCAGGTTTATATCCATACTATAAAGTGTGAAATCAACACATCTGGTATATTTTACATATTCACTATGCTGTTGTTTTTAAGGCAAATTTAATTTTACCTACTCTGCCTGAAGCAAGTAGGGGTTAATTCCTGTCTATAAAAAATGAAGCTGCATGATTAATAATATATATTCATGGATTTCCTAATAGCAATAAAAATTCAAGCTATGTGAACAATTTATGTATAATTTTGAACTCAGACTAAGGATAATCTTTGTTTCTAGCTTGAGTTGTGAATATTTAGAGACTTTTAAAGTACCTGAATATTTAGTCTTAAAATGTTGTATATAAGAGGTCCTAAAAGAATTCTCTATTCTGTTAAATTATTACCTGAATTGTGTTTTCTTGCACCACACAACCCTTAAATAAGGTGTGGAAGAAATTTCTGCATTTTAGAAACAAACAAACAGAAACAAACAAAGAAAAAAAAAAGTTCATTTTCTTTAAAGATTAAAAGAAATAGAAGCCATTACAAAAACATGGAAGACTCATCAAACAATCTAACTTTGGCATCAGAAATGTTTCAGGGAGTGAGATGTAAATTGAAAGGCTGGTTATTTTTCAATCGTGTTTGTAAGTAAAAACAGTGGCAGAAAGAATTACACAGAGGCAGATAAAAAGCTGCATAAAATCAAAAGTTGCCAAGGAAACAATGATATTGCACCCCTCCCTAGGAGAAAATCAAAAGAAAAAAAAATCTCTTGGGATAAATCCTGCCTGGGAAGGAAATAAAATAAAATAAAATAAAATAAAATAAAATAAAATAAAATAAAATAAAATAAAATAAAATAAAATAAAATAAGGCATGAAACATAGTAAGGAAATAGTTTCCTGTTGTGTGAGCCCACTGAATTCAGAAGAATATCTACATGTTAGGTAAATGTACAGGGCAGCTTCCAAGATCTCCTTGTTACCTCAGCTGTTTCTCCTCTTACTAAAAACTGTGTTGGCTAACCACTTTCGGCAGACATAGTTATTTTATTACTTATTTAGAATCACAAAACAGTTTTGGTTGGTAAGAACCTCTGAAAGAGAAAAAGAATTTCATTCTCTAAAACCAGGTAAAGCTGCTCAAATTTAACTCGAGCTGAAATTTGAAGATCTCACAATGTCTCTGAGCAATTTATTCCAGCAATTATCCACCCACACAAAACAAAACAAAACAAAACAAAACAAACAAAAAATAAATTTAAGGAGAATTTCCCTTGCTGCAACTTATGATCCTTGCTGCTTATGCTTTTGGGGTGCACATCTGAAAAGTTAGCACCTTATTCTTTAGAACTATATATATAACTTTTTTATGATGATAGGTGGTGAAATAATGCAATTAAATCCCGTCTGAATTTTCTCTTCACCAGACTAAATATCCTCTGACTCTGCTCCTAATCTCCAGCCCCTGACCACTTTGGTAGTCCTCTGCTAGATTCTCTCCAGTTTTCCAGACCTATGTACTAGGAGTGAGGCTAAAGCTAGGCATATATTCCATTTATCAGTGCTGAGAAGAGGCAAATAACCACCACGTAATGGTTATGTTTTTCCTGATGCAACCACAGTGGAACAATGCTGACTCATGTTCCACTTGTCCCTCATGACATCCAAGTCCTTTACTTTATGGTTGCTACCTAACCATCATCACCAATATGTACTAATGGTCAGGTAGTTTTGTACAGGACCTTACCTTACCTTACCTTACCTTACCTTACCTTACCTTACCTTACCTTACCTTACCTTACCTTACCTTACCTTGCCTTGCCTTGCCTTGCCTTGCCTTGCCTTGCCTTGCCTTGCCTTGCCTTGCCTTGCCTTGCCTTGCCTTGCCTTTCCATCTTTGTTGAACATCATGTGGTTTATGTTGCCTCATTTCTCTAGCTTGTTAGTGTCTGTAATTAATGACTGTGTTGAACAATCTCTCCAGTCTGTGCCACATACAAACTAGCAGAGGATGCATTCTGCCCCACTGCCCAGGTTATTGATGAAGACAAGAAATAACACCAACCTTAGAATCTGTTCTTGAGAAGCAGTACTCAAATCACTGCCATGTAGACTTTGAATTGTTCACCACAACCCTTTGAATCTGACAGTTCGGCTATTTTTTGTTTAACTTACATGTGTCAAGTCTAGTCTCCCTGGTTTGATTACCAATATGCTTAAAAATATATGAAGTTCAGGATCTCGTAAATTAACATCGTCAGTTATGTGATTTTTCTTATTAATTTACATTTGATAAATACAATATTTCCAGTGACTTTATGTACTTAAAAACTTACAAAGTTCAGAATGCCTTAAATTAGCATTATTAATTATGTGATTTTTCTTATTAATTTATGTGTGATAAATACAATATTTCCAAGGGGTTCATATTAAATCTACCAATAAACTTTTTTACATAGTTTTGGCTGTACTTACATAAAGGACTCAGGACTTTACAGGACTATACAGGACTTTATGAGTACCTTATGACTCAGCAGTTTCAAAGACATGTCACAAATCAAAAAGAGGTAAAAATCTTCACAACTCTTCATATGACATATCACATAGTTTATAAATTATCTTTTTTATGAAAACCAGAACATCTTTTTTCAGCTAGCTCTCTAATTCTTCATAATGTTGTATTTTTTGTTTGTAATGTTATTTTGTTGTTTTACTTTATTATTATTATTATTATTATTATTATTATTATTATTATTATTATTATTATTATTATTATTATTATTATTATTATTAAGATGGATATATTGTTATGTGTTTCAGATACATTTGACTTGATTTTTTAGGACAGTTGATTCAATAATAATGGCTATGGAAAAAGTGTGAATGCCCCATTTATCTCTATGTGCAGTAGCTTTTATGCTTACTGATGATAACTTTTAGCATTAAATCCTCCATCAGAACAAGTACCAGGAAAAAAAAAAAAAAAAAAAAAAGCATGATCAACACATGACTCCAATGGACAGACTCTTTTGCTATCACCAATAAACTGGATTAACAGATAACAGATACTTTTCTGCTACCCATTCAATGCAAAGTGTAGAAAAGCCTAGTGGGCCATTTAAGAATTTCAAATAAATGTTTAACTTAGAGAAGCAACAATGAGAAATGTGTGACTTGCTAAAAAGAATTCAAAAGGCTAGACAGCAGGTATGATCACAATTTAAAAACAATATATAAATCACAAAGGCCAAGCACATTTTAACCGATCAGCTTAGAATTATTTATTTTTCCTGGTTTTGGTCTTTAAATGTTCTTAAAATATTACTGAGAATGTTGTGTCCTACCAGCTTTTAAAACTCAGTGTTTCAGTTCTGTGAACAGCCCTGCTGCATAGTGATGACAGCCAAAGAAGTGAAAATATCTTTTACAGTTCTCAAGGAGTCTTTTACAACCTGCAATAGTAATGGAAAGTTTACTGCATAATTTTCCATTATCTAAGGGTCTGACAAATTAAAGAGAGAGCCAGTGACACTTTAAAGAAAAAAGTAATCCAGTCCGATGCAGTACCTGAGCTCTACAATGTTATATTTGATACCATTTTCATTTCTAACAATTATCAAACATATACATAGGGTAATCAAATCCCCAAAGTTCTTCCAACAATGACCAGAGAATGATACAGCCATTTTACAGTTTTCTGTTTCATAAATGGCTCTGAGTAGGAACACGTTCAGGCCCACAAATACTTTTCTAGACTTTTCTTTTTCATTGTATAGAATCATACAATCATCTAGGTTGGAAAAGATTCTCAAGATAATCAAGTCAACCATCAAACTGGCCTACTAACTCCTATCACTAAACCATGTTCCTCGGTGCCACATCCACACATCTCTTAAATACTTCCAGGGATTGCAATTCCACCACTTTCCTGGGCAGCCCATTTCAATGCTTGACCAATTCTTCTCCATGACAAAATTCTTTTTAATGTGCAATCTAAACTTCCCCTGGTGCAACTTGATACAATTTACTAATGTTCTGTCAATTGTCACCTGAGAAAAGAGATCAACACCATCCTGGCTGCAAGCTCCTTTCAGGTAGTTGTAGGCATGACAAGGCATACCCTCAGCCTCCTCTTCTCCAGACTAAACAACCCCAATTCCCTTAGTCACTCCTCACAATCTTGTTTTCTACTTCCTTCATCAGCTTCATTGGTCTTCTCTGCACATGCTTAAGCAACTCCACATGCTTCCCGTAGTGAGAGGCCCAAAACTGATCAGAATATTTGAGATTTTTAAAAAAGGTTAGCTTTAAATAAAAATTATGTTGGACATTGGGAACTGTGCTAACCATTGCATTCGTAAATACCACCTTTTAAGAGCAAAGGAGCAGGCAATTCCAAAATTTCTGATGGAAAACAGATTTGGCAAAAGCCCAGCTTGGCTGAGCAGGGATCTTCTAGAGCTTAGGTGGCAAAAGAAATGAGGTCAGGTGACATGGGAGGACTTCAGAGATGCTGTTCACTGTTGCAGGGAGATAACTTGTGCAGTCAAAGTTCAAGCAGAGTTGAGGCTGGCCAGTAATGTGGGAGACAATAGAAGTGTTTTTTTTTTAAATATATGCTAACAGCAAAAGGAGGACCAGAGATAACATTGCTCCATTACTTCATGAGGATGGTCACTTCACAAACAGAGACATAGACAAAGCAAAGAGATTTTATGTCTTCTTCACCCTTGTTTTCAACACTGGAATCCACAGAGCCCTGAGAGGCAGAACTGTGACTATAGGAATGATAAACTCCCGTCCAACCCTGAACATGTGAAGGATTTGCTGCTCAGGCTGGATACATTTGTCTGTTTGGTCTGATGAGATTCATCCCATGGTGCTCAAAGAGTTGGCTGATGTCATTGTAAGATATCTCTCAATTATTTATCAGTGGTCTTGGGAATCTGGACAGGGTGGTTGGGCACTGGAACAGGCTCCCCAGGGAAGTGGTCAGAGCATCAAACCTGCTGGAGTTCAATAAGCATTTGATACCATTTACATGGTATCAAATTGGTATTAATATTCTCCTGAACATTTTGAGTGTTGGGTGGTCCCGTGTGGATCCAGCAGTTGGACTTGATGATGAGGCACAGCATTGCTAGTTGGTCGAGGGAAGTGATTGTCCTGCTCTACTCTGCATTTGGTGTGGCCTCACCTCGAGTACTGTGTACTGTTCTGGACACCACAGTACAAAATGTATGGAAAACAATTGGAGAACATCCAGAGTAGGTCTACAAAGATGGTGAAGGGCCATATAGGGGAAGACGTATGAGGAGCAGCTGAGATCACTTGGCCTGTTCAGCCAAGTGTAAAAGAGAAGGCTGAGGGGAGACCTCATCACAGTCTACAGCCTCCTCATGAGGGGGAGTGGAGAGGCATCTATTCTCTTTAGTGACCAGTGATAGGACCTGAGGTGATTGTGTCAAGCTGCGACAGGGGAGGTTCAGGTTGGACATCAGGAAGAGGTTCTTCACTGAGAAGATTGTCACGCACTGGAACAGGCTCCCCGGGGACATAGTCACAGCACCAACCCTGTCAGAGTTTAAGAAGTGTTTGGACTATGCTCTCAATCATATGATCTAAATTTTTGTGTAGACCTGTGTGGTGCAAGGAGTTGGACTTGATGATCCCTATGGCTCCCTTTCAACTCAGGATATTCTATGATTCTCTTCTGCTTGACAATTTTCCACTTCTGTATGGTAAATGTATTAACATACTTGTCTTGTGGCTTAGGGGACATTTGGGGGGGTGGGGGGGAGGGAAGTATAAGGCAAAATTAGGGTGCAGCGTATGAGTGGAGCTTACTGTGAAGTCTTACAAGTCATTTTTTTCCATTCAATGATCTACTCATTACCAGTCAGTTGCATTACGAGTCAGTTGCATATCAGACCAACCACGTATACACCTGACATATGGAGTGATGGTGAGAGAAAGTAGACCCAGAGCACAGTGCTGAAAATGTATGAGTCAGAGGCTTGGCTGCAGTACTGTCTGAGACAAAGTCAGTTGTCTGAGGCTGACTCTCACTGTCTGCTGTTTGACAGATATGCACACTGCACCAGGAAATGCTAATGTTGGGGCAATGAAGGGACCTAGTGTCTGACTTTGTGCAGACAAGCCAGTCCTCCAAAGACAGCTCAAAATACATGCCTCAGACTCTGGTGTATCTTGCATCAATAGCAGTCTTGCTGTCAGTGGTGTTTCATGCTGCTCATTTCGCTGCTTGTGGATTAGGGAAAAAGGATATAACAAAATAGGTTTATTCCTTGCAACAATGGAGAATGGATAGACAATACATATCCATTAACACTTCTTGTGCGTATATTTTCACCTCTGATTAACACCCCCATCTTTCAATTATTATTATTATTTATTATTTATTTATTTTTGTTACATATGAGTTTGGAAATCATATAGGGGGTTATTAAAGCTTTGTCTACCAGAACAGAAGCTCTACTCAGAGTGAAGTGTTTGTCAGTTAACTGAATACAAGTTAATGGCTGATTACAATTTCTTCTCCATGCACTATGCTGATGGTGTTATAGTCAATTCCTGAGACCCATAAAGATGATGGTTTTCTAGAAAAGCAACAAAACTGAAACTGAAAATATGTCCAATAATACCCAGAGAGATATTCAGAGAGAGATATTAAGTAGTTGTATATGTATTTAATAAAGTAGATAAATAGGCTTTTCTATTTATGCCTAGACTCTTCAAACTTCTGACAGTAGGTAAAAAAAATACCTTTATGAAAGCAATTAGTAAGATTTCTTAAGAACTCAAATGAAATTATATTTATATAGCAAAAATATATTTTTTCAAAGCAAAAATAAACGAATGTAATATTATTATTTCTGGCTTGTTCTATTATGTTTATGAGAACGAAAATATATTTAAGAGGGAAATAATATTTCTGTAATAAGCTTATTCCACAGCTTCTTTCTGTTTCTAATGCATAGGTAGAGAGCTCATCTGCACTGAATTTACCTTCATTCCATTTTCCAAAAGTATTTTTTTCCTGATAGCATAAAAACAAGTTATGAAGGTAACTAAAGATGAGCTATAAGATTTTTTAAAGTTTTTGTTTTTATTATTTTTGAGAGTATAGAAAGTAGATGGAGTCTTAAAGGAGTCTTTACAGCACAAGCAGTCTTTACAGTGTATGCAGATAACTCCCTCCTAGATAACTTAGTCTTTTTTAAAATACCAGCTTCTACCAAAAGCATCCTACCTCCTGCCTCCCTGTTCCCTTCATTTATGTATGTCCTTATGTATTTATCCTTCACTTATGTATGCCTTCCACATACTCCAGGAATACCCTAGACTGCTTCTTAAAGATTGTATTGTATTTCCAGCATAAGTCCCCTATGAGAACAACTGGTGACTGTGCACTTTCTGTCAGCTGTCTATAGAATGCCTCATCCATCTCTTCATCCTGGTTTGGCAGCCTATAACAGACCCCCACCAGGATGTCTGCCTTGTTGGCCTTCCTCTGATCCTTATCCATAGGGATTCTACCTTACTGTTCCCAACCCCAAGCTCTACAAAATTGAAGGTCCCACCAGGTCCCCCCCCAACTTGGGTTTGCAGAACTCTGCAGTTTCTACACCCTTCCAGTCATCCTCCTAGTCTGGATTTCTGTCTTACCGGCTGAAAAGTCAACATTGAGCTTTCTGCAAATGGCACCTAATGGTAGTTTGTTTCATGCCATTGTCTCTGTTGTCTTAATTTTTGACCATATATCCTTAAAGGAGTCAACATTCATACATACCCTTACAGTTAGAATATTTCAAAGGAAACAAACATCCTTGAATCCTTTACTACAGTGAAGTTTAAACCAATAGCTTAGTATAGTTTCAATGCTTC
Organism: Anas acuta; assembly: GCF_963932015.1. Lineage (NCBI taxonomy): Eukaryota > Metazoa > Chordata > Aves > Anseriformes > Anatidae > Anas > Anas acuta. The sequence continues at coordinate 129,859,100 of NC_088980.1, forward strand.
AAAAATGATTTTGATAGTTCACTTTTGAAGTAATATGTTCTGCATAAAACCACATACTCATATATACAATAACTCTAGAAAAAAAAAAAAAAAAGAAAAAAAGGAAAAAAAAAAGCTCTAGAAGCAAGAATGTTGTGTGGAACAGTGTCAAATGCTTTTGCTCCAAGTAGATGACACCAGTTGCTCTTATCTACCAATACATTATATTTTACTCCTGTTCCGTATTTGTTTTTGTTGTTGTTTATTTGTTTGTTTTGATAAAAATTGTTCTTTAAGGATCTGACAAACATACCCTGTGTGCCCTCTAAAATCTTATCAGCCTTGCAACTGGTTTATAGAGAAAGAACACACACCAGTATTTTCAGTTTCTACAATTGAGGTAACACTGCCTTAAATAGTCCACACAGGAATCAGAACTCTGTGTCACCGAACAGGTTGCTAGCAAAAAGATTTGGGGCACAGAACTTCCTCTTTCCCAAAGTAACCAACAGAGTGGAAAGAAACATTGTTTATAGAACTATGGCAATTTAATGAAATAGAAAATAAGCAGATTTTCTTTTCCTTCATTCCGAAGTATTATTTTATGGTAAAAATTCATAACACTTTGTATATACTCAGGTAATAAATACATATAAATTTACAAAATTTTTGAATGGAAAGAGCATTGAAACTTTTTCTTTTACCATCTTAAAAGTATGATTTCTTTTTCATCTATTGAAACAACGAGTAGGAAAAATTATATTTCAGAGATCCTGGAAGAAACTCTGTACAGTGGAATAGTGCCTATGTAGAATTCTATGTACAGATTTTCCCAAACCAATCACACATTCTGTGATACGAGGAAAGAATAATTAATGCCAAAGCCTCTGATAGTATATTTTGAAGTGATAAGAAGTATTCTGGCTTGATAAAATATTAACTTAGTAGACAAAGTAGTGATTTTTGTCATTAAATAAGAGTTTAGGAAAAGTGGTTACATGAATTATTAGTTGTTTGTATTTTATATATCTATATATTATTATTTATTTATTTTCACATTTTTCCTTTCTTTTTTCTTAGTTGTTTGGTAGGGAAAATACAGTAGAAGCAGGAAATTTATGGTATTTCAGTCACATCATAGGAGACAAATGACTGAGATGAAGATTTTAAGTTAAAACTTGTGTTAACTGTTAAAAAAATTTCACCTGAAAGGCATTAATACATTGAATTACATTGTATTAAAAGAAAGAATACATTGAATACATTGAAAGAATACATTGTATTAGCTTTATCCTGAAAAAGTGGTGTGATTACACTATCAGCTTTTCCTCCATAAATAACAATTTACAATAAATTGATTTTTTTTTTTTTAATAGAAGTTGACTGCAGTTTTTCAGCTGACTTTGCTACTCTTTCTGAAACAGAATTGCTTCCAAGCACACATTTAAAAGTAAATTAATGCTTTTAGTTCTGCAAGTTTAGCTGAATCAGCACAAATATTGCTGAGCTGATGACACCTTCTATACCTGGAGGAGCTGAAATCCAGCACTTAATGAAGTCTTCCCTAATCTTTTTGGCAATTGAAGGAATAGTTAAAAGTTTTCTTAAATTTTTGTCGCAAGAAATGGAAAACAAATATATCTATATGCTAGTACCATATTTGTGATATGATTTAAAATGGATGGTATTACATTTCTTTTTCCAAGGTCTATAAGCCAGCTCAAAGCAATTGATCAGAGATGGAAAATCACCTCTCTGTGACATTAAAAAAAAAAAAAAGTAATTTTTTTGAGTGATAAAGGTGAAGAAAACAAATATACATATGTACATATATATATTAGTTTTTCCTTTCCTGTATATTAATTGTCAGGATTTTTTCCTCTGAAGCACCTTCAACCAACAGTGATTGAGAAGAAGAAATTTGTTACTGCCAATACAGAGGATTCAATAAGCTGGGCCCAATATACTGGGCTGTCTTCCTTCCTTTTCCTATGTATTCCTGTTAGTGAAACCAAGTGCCAATGATCTGTGAGTTTATATTTATACCTTAAACTGGTGTGTATCTTGAATATTATGTGTCAGGCAATGATATGAGAATTTTATCCTGAGGATGAAGCTGAGATTTGGAGGCAGTCATTTAAGCACATTAAGCTACCATGAAACCCACTGAAAAGTCTAGGATACTCTAGCAGAAATGCACTTCAAGAGTTTGGATGATTAATTTCTTATTCCAGTGGGGGGTAGGACTGTGAAAAATATGATCTAATGTTCATTGTAAAGCCATGGCAAAAATGATCTTTTCCCTATTTGATCATTAGTATAAAATATACATTTAAATAGTGCTGCCAGTTTCTTTTCTTTTCTTTTCTTTTCTTTTCTTTTCTTTCTTTTCTTTCTTTTCTTTTCTTTCTTTTCTTTTCTTTTCTTTTCTTTTCTTCTTTTCTTTTCTTTTCTTTTCTTTTCCTTCCTTTCCTTTCCTTTCCTTTCCTTTCCTTTCCTTTCCTTTCCTTTCCTTTCCTTTCCTTTCCTTTCCTTTCCTTTCCTTTCCTTTCCTTTCCTTTCCTTTCCTTTCCTTTCCTTTCCTTTCCTTTCCTTTCCTTTCCTTTCCTTTCCTTTCCTTTCCTTTCCTTTTCCTTTCCTTTCCTTTCCTTTCCTTTCCTTTCCTTTTCTTTCCTTTCCTTTCCTTTCCTTTCCTTTTCCTTTCCTTTCCTTTCCTTTCCTTTTCCTTTCCATCTCATCAGAATGAAAATAGTTGTCTTTATAGCAAAAAGAATAATACACATAGACAGATATGATTAAAATATTAATTTCTGCTCTTATATACAAGTCAGAAAGAAGTTAGACTCCTTAACAGTTTCATTCAACCCTCTTTTTCTCTACATATGTCTGACTCATTGACTCACCTTTGACACTGTAGCCTAGTAAAAATGGTATCATTATTTCTAGTCACATGACATAAATTTCTCATTAATGTAATGATGCAAGTCTTTTCAGACTTTTTCTGGACTTGTATTTGATGTTCCTGAGCTTATTATGGCTTGTTTTAACTAGTGTGTCAAACTATCTGATGGTTAGGTGAATTACACCTAAAAGTAGCATTATGAAATCATCTGATTTTATATCATAAGAATTACACCTTATATGGTAAAAGTTTAACTATACTAAATAATCATTGTCTACCTAAACTTGAGTGTTAACAAGAAAAGAATATCAGTCAAACAGAAAGTTATAAAACACAAAATAACTGCAGGTGGGACTACAAAGGAAAAACAACCCCACCAAAAAATTCCAAAGGACTCATGACACTGCCTGCTTGACTTGGTACTTTTCCATTGGGTGAGGGTTTATATGAGGACTCACTGATTTGCTGGAAGATTTCTGAGCAGCAGAGAGAGGGTTAGAATCTAGAAAGACTGTATATATCAATTTTACTTCTATTAGTATTGGGAATGAGCTGTAATTGGATCATTCAGAGAGAAAGTGTTAATATCATTGTAGTTATTTTCATCTTTAATTTATTATCAAAATTTTGATCATACTTTCAGTAGTTTCTCTGTTCCATGTGTGCTATATATCTTCACAAAAGTAGTGCAGGCATTGCAGAAATCAAGATCCTTTTTCAAGGAATTATCATCAGCTATCTAATTAATATCTAAATTCGTAGTTATGTCTTTCAGAAAACTTAGGAAATCACTGCTTGGAAAGAAACTCCAGCAACTTCAGGAAAGGGAAAGGAAAAAAAACAATACATGTTACTGAAAGACTGTGAGTGTTCCCTTTTGGCAAATGGTGCTTTTTACTACTTAGGCCATATATAATGCAGGCATCGTGCTAAAGATAATCAGCCATGGACTGCACAGTAGAAAATGAAATTGTGATTACAAAAAATGTATTTGTAAGGTTAATTTCATTTGTAAATAATTTTGTATCAGTATATGGACCAACCATAAACCAACCATAAACCAGCATCCTTGGGTGGATCCTATCTGGCCCCATGAACTTGTGACAGTCCAGGTAGAGCAGCAGGTCTCTAACTGTTTCTACGTGAACTGTGGGGGGTTTCTTCTTCTCTCTGTCCCAGACTTCTAGGTTGGGAGGCTGACTGAGTACCCCAAGGATAAATAGTCTGGCTAGTAAATGCAAAGAAGGCATTAAGAACCCAGCCTTTTCCTATTCTTAGTAGTCATGTTACAACCTGCATCCCATAAAGAATGGAGATTCTCCTTGGCCCTCCTCTTGCCATTTATATATTTATAAAAACATTTTTTGTTATCTGTTACCATAGTGGCCAAGTTGAGCTCTTGCTGAGCTTTAGCCTCACTGATTTTCTCTCTGCATATACTGTCAACTTCCTTGTACTCTTCCTAAGTTGTACTCTTGTATTTTTGTTTCCACCAGACATAAACTTTCTTTTTCTCCTGGAGACTCAGCAAAAGGTCCCTGTTCAGCCATGCTGGTCTTCTTCCCTGCCAGCTCATCTTATGGAACACGGAGACAACCTGCTCCTGTGCCTTTAAGACTTCCTTTTTCAGAGCATCCAGTCTTCCTGGACCCCCCTGCCCTTAAGGAATAACTCCCAAGTGACCCTCCCTACCAGTGCCCTGAACAATACAAAGTCAAGTCCAGAAGTCCAAGGTAGCAGTTTTACTGACCCCCCCTCCTGACTTCACCAAGAATACAGAAATCAACCATGTCATGGTCACTCTGCCCAAGACAGCCCCCTACCACCACATCTCCCACCAGTCTGCCCAAGACAGCCCCTACCACCACATCTCCCACCAGTCCTTCTCCGTTTGTGAAGAGCAGGTCTAGCTGGGCAGACCCTATGGTAGGCTCGCTGACCAGCTGAGTCAGGAAGCTGTCTTCCACATACTCCAGGAATATCCTAAACTGCTTCCTAAGGGATGTATTATATTTCCAGTATATGTCCGGGAAGTTAAAGTCCCCCATGAGAACAAGCACTGGTGACTGAGTAACTTCCACCAGCTGCTATTACAATACCTCATTGTCTCTTCATCCTGTTTTGGTGGTCTGTAACAGATCCCCACCAGGATATTCACATTGTTGGCCAACCCCCTGATTCTTATCCACAAGGATAAGTACCTGTTAATTCCCAATTCTCAGCACAACAGCATCGAAATACTCCCTAATATAGAGAGCAATGTCAACACCCCTCCTTAGTTACCTGTCCCTTCTGAAGAGCTTGTAGCTGTCTATTGCAACATTCCAGTCATGGGAGTGGTCCCACCATGTTTCAGTGATGGTAACTAGGTCATAGTTGCTGCCGCACAATGGCTTCCAGCTCCTTCTGTTTGTTTTGCGTGCTGGTTGCATTGGTGTAGATGCACTTGAGTTGCACCATTGCCCTCACCCTCAGCCCTGGGACTGCTCCCCCAGACTCACCTCTATCAAGGCTCATTTCCCCCCTGTCTCCCTTCATACTTAGTTTAAAGCCTTCTTGATGAGTCCTGAGAACTTCCATTCTAGAGTCCATTTCCCACTTTGAGACAGGTGGGACCCATCAGGCCAGGTGCTAAATAAACCTCCCCATGATCAAAAAAAAATAATAATAATAATTCCTTCTGATGGAATCAGCCTCTCAGCCATGTATTGATCAGCTGGGCCTTCCTTGTCTACTCAGCATCACTCCCAACTACTGAAGTGATAGAGAAAAACACTGCCTGCACACCCCTTCTCTATCCAGTAACCGTCCCAATCCCTTGAAGTCCCTTTTGATAGCCTTCAGGTTTCTCTCAGCAATTTCATTGCTGCCAGCCCTGTTTTGCCTTTCTTGTCTTACTCTTTCTCCATCCCATTACTGGAAAAAGTGCTCCAGGTGAACTATCCTGTAGACCTTGTTTCTGTTTGGATTCCTTTTTCTTTCCTGCTTTACTTTCAGTCTCTCTCTTTTTTTTAAATGCAGGCACCTGGACATCAAAGTTTTTGTCAATTTGCTAAGTTGTGGGAACAAAAGAGTTATATTTGATTATATTTTCATTCATTTCCTTTTAAAAGGGAGTTGATGGTAGGTATTCATAACACACGTACTTCTGTTTTTTTGTTGTTGTTGTTGTTGTTTTCTCCTGATCTATCCTTATCTAAAATAATTCCTCTACGACTGCTTTCTAAATACTTCCCTTTCTTGAGGAAAAATACTCTCTTCCTTTTTTATTAATTATTTTAAATAATGAATAAGATCTGCATCTTTCATTTTATATTAGTTTTCTATGCTGCCACGTCTAAATCTAGTCTTATGACAATGCTAACAATAATAAATTATAATTGACTTGCACTATGTCTTTGTGTTAGGCAGCTTGTTTCTCTCTAGGATATCTAATTATACATTCAATTTGATTCTTTTTCTAGTGTGATTAATAAAAGTTGCAATCTAATTTCATAGTAATGGTTTTGTATCTACATGAACTTCAGAAAATCATGCCCCTTTTATGTGTTTTAATATATCTATCCCTACAAACTTAAGTATGCAGAATATACTCATCTCTTTTAAAAAACTCAGCTAGATTTTCAAAAGGCTATCAAAGTTCCAGGCTCACACTGAATACCCAAAGCTATTAAAAAACTTGAATGATTCATTACATCTGGGACTGGATAAGAATGAACCTCAAAAAATAATTTTCCTTACACTTCCAAAATCTTGGGTTTGCCTGAACATCAGTTTGAGTTCAAACAAAACTACAGATGGAAAAGAAAGCTCATACATTTCAAAACTCTATCAATTGGTTTAGAGGAATCCTTCAAAATGCTGATGTTTCAGAAATTGGCTCCTTTCATTTTCTGTGAAGGTAGACAGAAGGAATACACCAATTTTAGAAAACAAACACTCAATATTTTTTAAACAAAAAAGCAAACAAACAAACTGCTTTACTAATATTACAGGGATATTACCTGGCAGGATTTTTTTATCTAATTTTGGGCATAATGTGCTTTTATTTTATTTATTTTATTTTATTCCCCATTTAATTTCTATATTGATCTTTCCAAAAGAGCAAAACATGAATACATAATGAAATACTTGTTTTTTATCTTTGACTTCTATACTAATATGCTTTTTAAAAATGTTCACATGTGTTGTCAGCTATGTTGTACCCACACTAATTAAGCAAAAAAAAGTAGTGGAAATTAGACCTGATTCAGGCAAAAATTACCTACATAAAATTGCTGACATAGGCACCACCACTAGACAGGAATGTGGAAAGAAAATATGGGAATTTGCAAATTCTAAACCAGTGAAATCAAAATTCTCAAATGTATGTCAGAAATCTCAACATTGCTATAGTAATACAAACTGGTCAGTTTTAAGCTATTTTGTAAACAGGCCTCTGTACAGGCCTCTGTGCATGACAAAGCTGATGTTATCCTCAAAGGAGATCAATGTTATTCTCAGCACGTGTTGCTAGTGAAATATATCTAAAATTTAGGAAAAAAAAAAAAAAAAAAAAAAAAAAAAACAACCTCACCACGTATTCAGTACCAGTAATTGAAGAAGTAGTTTTGCTTTGCTTTTTCTTGCTTCTATTCTGTAGTATTATTATGAACTCATGTGTGATATTAGACTCGCTAACCTATGAAAAAAATAGTGGAAACCTGGACTACTAAAAAATAAATAAATAAATAGAAGCCATTTGACTATGTAAACGAAAGAGGTAGAAGAAAATTTCAGTACAAGCACTTATGCTTTATGAGTTCAAACAGTAAAAGTTGAGAGAACTGAGAAAAAAAGAATCAATATAATTACTGTATGTACCCGCATCCATGGCCTTGTAAGAAAGTTTGAGTGGACTGGGTACTGTCAGCCTACAAAATATATGATTGGAGTAGAAAAAAAAAAATACAGTCTATGGCAGTGAGATTTGCAGAATGTACACACAATACTAAGTTCTGTCAGAAATTTCTTGTGGGAGCAGAGTACAAATATTAACCTTGTTGTCCTTTGGTGTCCTGTACATGAACTAAGGAATAAAGTAATGTCTGCCTTATACCTTTTGTCTTTTTAGAGTATGGCTTCCTAACAGAAGCAACTATTTTTGATCTAAATGAAAGGATTTTTGGTCTTGTACTTCTAACTTATGAACAAGAGAGCGTAAATCAGATTTATCTTGTTTTCTTCTTGGCATTATAAGAATTAACACTTTGGACTTGATAATAAAGGCTTTAAATGTTATTTCAGAGTTAAAAGACATTTAGAGATTGGATAGAAAAGATACTTAGGCAATTACAAAATTACAGCATCATTAAACCTGATCTAGTCCAGTCCAATGTCCAATGTAACCTGCCCAGTAAAGTCTCTAAGGACACACTCATACAAGTAAATAAAATAAGCCGTGACCTACAGTCTAGTCTTTAGCGTAAGAAACATTACTTGAGATCACAAGGCAAAACTCTATGCTCTTGAAGAACAAAGTGGATTCAAATTTATTGTCCATTGAGAATAGCTTCTGGCTCATGCCGTCCTCTTGTTTCTAAACTCTTAAATAAAACCAGAACAAGAAAATAGCTTTTGAGATATTTATTAAAGGGCAAGCAGCAGGAATTCAAGGTTCAGCAAAAAGCAGAATAAGCTCAATCTGGGTTACTGAAAGACAAATACATAGCACAATATGTTTTTTTGTTTGTTTGTTTGTTTGTTTGTTTGTTTTCAGAGAAGCCAAAGATATCTGAATATCATTTGCTAGCACTTAAGTACTCAGATATTATTTATACAAATGTATGTAGAAGTAGTTGTCTATTTCTGGCTTCAGAAAGTTTCTAGTGTGAAAATGTTAATAATTTTGATATTCAATGCCTTTAAAATTTGAAAATAAGATATATAACCTTGAAATGTCTTCTGAGATGGAAGCTGAAGGACCAGCACATATGAAACTTTTCATTCAAAACAAAATTCTTAATGTTTGACTTTTATATACATTTAGGAAAGTCTTCTGGACAGTAAGCACTGTTACTACTCATAGAACAGCATATGACAATAGCTGATTGTAAAGGCAGAAATATTTGTTTTGTTTTACTTTTATTCTTTATATATATATATATATATATATTAAATTAACATATTCTTATTGCAAGACAGAGTGTTGAGTAGTGTCCTTTAGTGCAGTGATTTTGGAAAGGATTTTTCAGCATTTCATAAGGCTGATAAAGGCTCATCGTGACTGGAGTCCTTGTAGGAACAATAGTAGATGACTAAGGAGGTTTGAAAACCCACCAGTGTATGACAGACACAAGTAACAACAGCTGTGAATACACTTGGTTCACCAAAGAGCCTTGTGCAAAGGCTTACAACAGGTAGTTTACCTTTTTTATTATTTTTTTTTCGCAGTATAAGGACAACACACTAACAGAATGCCAACTATAATAATTAAAAAAAATTCTGTTCAATTACATTCCCATATCATAATCCCTTTAAACCTAACCCTTTTTTGCCTTCAATAATGGATTTATTTATTTCATGCTATAACTTACTGATTGTATGATAATACTTGTTTAGTGGTGTTTATCCTAAATTTCTAAGTGAAAATTGAATTTGAAATGTACAATAGCTTCAAATTTAGATATATTGCAGAATAGTTAAGTGGTTTTTACTCCCCAGTACAGAGATTAAACGAAACAAACCAAACAAACCCATCAGTTTGAATAAATTTTTATCCAGTGTAAAAGTTCTAAAATTAGAAACCCAGCACTGAGAAAATTGTAGAAAGCAACACAGAGTTCCTTTCTGTCTTGTATTCTTTAGGTCTGCAGCATTCTAAGTCAGGAATGGTGTTATTTTTCAAAACATCATTTTTTCCTAATAAAGAATAAGTAAATAAATGAAGAAGGATTTTCAGAACACCACAAATGATTTAGTCACTGATTTTTATGCTAGGAAAAAAAAATATATATATATAAAAAAATCAGTATATATAGTCCAAGGCAAGTTTCCAATGAGCAGCCTGTAAAACACAAAAGTTAATGCACCTTGATCTCTCTGCAGAAATGTATGATGAAATAACACAAAACTGTGACAGAAATCTCTAATTTAGCTCTTACTGTTACAACTGAATGACCAGTATTTCAAGTGCCCAGGCTTCTTTATCTGCTTCATTATCCAGGTTATATATACCCTTTCTTAAAGAGATGTTTCATGAAAAATGTTTTTAACAGAATCACAGGACTGTAGGGGTTGGAAGGGACCTCGAAAGATCATCGAGTCCAACCCCCCTGCCAAAGCAGGTTCCTCATAGCAGGCTGTCCAGGTAAGCGTCCAGACAGGCCTTGAATATCTCCAGAGAAGGAGACTCCACAACCTCCCTAGGCAGCCTGTTCCAATGCTCCATCACCCTCATCGTGAAGAAGTTCTTTCACGTCAGTGCAGAACTTCCTGTGCTCTAACTTGCAGCCATTGCCCCTTGTCCTATCCCCACAAACCACTGAGAAGAGGTTGACTACATCCTTCTGTCCCCCACCCCTCAGATATTTATATACATTGAAGAGATCCCCTCTCAGTCTTCTCTTCTCCAGGCTGAACAGACCCGGGTCTCTCAGCCTTTCTTCATAGGGAAGATGCTCCAGGCCCTGTATCATCTTTGTGGCCCTCCACTGGACTCTTTCCAGGAGATCCCTGTCTTTCTTGTACCAGGGAGCCCAGAGCTGGACACAGTACTCCAGGTGAAGCCTGACCAGGGCAGAGTAGAGGGGGAGGATCACCTCCCTTGACCTGCTGGCCACGTTTCTTTTAATGTATGCCAGGATCCCATTAGCCCTCTTGGCCACAAGGGCTCATGGTCAACCTGTTGTCCACCAGGACCCCCCCCTCCAGGTCCTTCTCCTCAGAGCTCCTCTCCAGCAGGTTGTCCCCCAGCCTGTACTGATACTTCAGGTTGTTCCTTCCCAGCTGCAGGACTCTACACTTGCTCTTATTAAATCTCATTTGGTTTCTTCCTGCCCATCTCTCCAGCCGGTCCAGGTAAAATTACATTATTGTAATTTATATCTTAGTAAGTTAGTATTTTTGCTATATACTCTCATATATATATACTCTCTCTGAATACCCTAAAATAAAGCGTGAAAGGTGTTTTCATACAGAGATGTGAATATTCTTCAAAATAGTCTTAAAATTACAGACTTGAAACCTTTATCTCAGAAAACAAGACAGTGTAGGTCCATAATAATATCAACATATCAACAATAACTATTACAGTCTAATTCACTAAATGCCTCTGGGTTGGGCTCAAAGGACTTTGAGAAAATTCTCAGAAATGGCCTGTGATATATTAGGGGAAAAGAGTTGTGTTTGAGAAATCCATAGGGAGACTAAAGAAGAAGAGAACAAGAAATTATGAGCAAAATAGTTTATTTTGTACTCATATTCTTAGAGATTCTAGTCTTGGTTTTAACATCCTTAATATCTTGCAATATGTATCATAGCATCTTAAAAATAAACCCGATACAATAAACCAGGGACAGAGCATTGCAAGCTCACAGCTTGCAACTATTCTGATGACACAAACTGTGTCTGATCAGAGAAAATTTTCCTTTTGACAATGTAAATGCCAGAAATATTTGTTACTCACCTACTGTTGTGATAAGATAGGTATCTTACGACAGCTTCCCCAGGAGAAACCTCTCATTAGATCCAGGGTTTTTCTGCATACTGACCTGTTACTAGACTAATGTCCATTGCAAATAAAGAAAGACAATATAAACGTAATCTTATTAGAAATCCAAATTCTGCTTAAAATCCAGTAGAATTTCTTTAGTTTTTAAACTTTCTTTCCTATATATGGATACCTTTGTGGATTTAAACTTAAGGGTCTTCAACTAACTAGCAAAGTTGATTAGCTACAAATGAGACAATACCTCACAAATCAAACATTAAAACCTTTTCATAATTGCTGTGAGATTTTGGAGCAGCTATACAATTTATTATCAGGGAATGCACAGAGAGTAATTTCTGGTTCATCTCTTTGAAAATTGGATTTCTGAAGTAGTGCTGGTAAGATTAAAAATAATATACTGTATTCAAATTACTATTCTTACCTATGTTCCTCATAGCTATGTAGTTTGTTAAATATTTTGTGTAACTGAGAAACAGTTTGCCATGCAGTGCTATTTTACTTTTAACAAGATGAGCATTACTGCCAAAATTCTAATTAACTCCAACCTGCAAGCCACTTTTGAGATTAATTGTACTGCATGTGGCACTATGTAGGGTTAGGATGATTACAGTAGGATTTAAGCATAATACTTAGTCCCTTCAAGAAAGCACTTACTCAATAAAGTAGAAAAGAACATGTACTTAAAAACCATTGATGAGCTAAAGTGCTTTTCACGAATTTTCCTTAACCAGTAAATACCAAAAGCATTGTTTCTGCAAAGTATAGCTCTGAATTTCAGAAGCATTTCAGTCACAGATGACCAGCTCATCTGTCAACTATTGATATTGAAAAGTGTAAGAGACGTGGCCTAGATTTCACTGACGTTGAAAACACACACAAAAATAGGAGGACCACTGCAATCTGGTGTGTAAATGAAAATTTTTTCCACAACTGTCAGAACTTGTGTAATCTGAACTCAGTTGTCCTAAACAAATTATAGCAGTTTAAGAAATTCACTTCAGACACTACTTGTCAAAATCACAAGAGGGCACTGTAAATAATATTTAGAAATATAACTGTGCTTTAATTTGATGTTGTTGAAATAAACTGTTTATTCTTGTGCTTCTCTGATACTCCATCATCCCTCATAAGTCAAGTTTGCAGTCAAGCATAATTTTCAAGGGGCATTGATTGAGTGAATAATACCTTCCAGCATGAACATCAAAAACAGCTATCCTTTCATAAAGTTCAATAGATATAGGGTGACAAAAGTCAAGAATTGGGGTCAGCTCAACATTGCAATACAAGAAAGCTGTCACATTCCAGAAATTACAAAGAATTGATGAATTTGTTTGGCTTAAACAAAAACAAAATCAAACAAAAAATTGCGGACCCCAGGACTGAAGAAACACACCTCCATCACAATTCCCCACTCTCCAAAGGACAAAAAAAAAAAAAAAAAAAAAAAAGTATCCATACAGGGCACATCTACTGGGCATAGCACAGCCTTTCTTACATCTGAGGTGAGTATCTTTCTCCTTAGAGTAGTAGCTACCCTGACATACAAAAAGTCCAGAGTGTCTTTCTCAATTATGGAAGAAGAGAAGAGAAAAAGCTCATGATAGAGAAAGCTCATGATGGAGAGAACCTCTCCCCCTCCCCTCGCCCCCACCCCCCATCTTCACCCCCCTCCGCCCTCCAAATTCACACTTCCAGAGACTGAGGTAAATAAAGACACAGTTGCTGCACAGGTACCATTTTGCAAAGGTAATCTTGCATCACTATTAATATAGCCATTCTATCAGCTTTGAAAGAGGCTTCTGAGCAACAGCTTCTCAGTGGCTCTTGCTGTTCTTTTCACAGCTGATGTAGCATATGTGTAAGACAGGCCCCATTATTGTCATGTAAATAAGTGTTATTGCTGCAATAATCTATGCAGAACACAAAAAGCCAGAAAAAAAAAAAAAAAAGTACTTTCAAACTGACCATGTACTACTACATAGTAGGAATTTAACACTTTATTACTTTATTCAGAATAGGATTTTATCAGAACTCTTGCTGTTTATCAGCTTGTTTAACATTAGTTTTATGTGTCACTTAAATTAGAACCATACTGTGGTATGGTAAATTAACTTAATTAAACTAAATTAAAGAGATCAGTTAGAATACCAGCAAGACAAAAATGTTAATTAATACAAAGTTTAATATCAGAAGTATTCAGTCATTTTGGTGCTAGATTTTCAGATGAAATTTTGTCATCTGCTAATGTACATGTGTGTAAATTCACAGAGATACACTTGTATAAAATATAAAAGAGTAGTAAATTTTCCATGAATTTATGTACTAAAGCTTTCGTATTCTTTCTTCTATTTGTAGAAAATAATAAGATAATTTCTTTTAAAGAAACCTGCAGGAATACTTCACCCTGATCTGGTGACTATATCTTAGATTTTGTTTGTGTATTTGTTTTTAGCTGAACTCAACAATATTTCAAGCATACACCCCAAAAGGAACTCTAAATAGTATCAAGAACTCAACTGTAATATTATATATCACATGGTTTAGCCCATATATTTATTTCAAATTTAGGTTTAGATGCTGTTTCTGCAAGTTTCTCCTGACTTTGTTAAGATATTTTCAGCAAGTGAATGAAAGAGCTCAGGATAGCTTATGGCACCATCCATCACCTTTACTAGCATCGCTAGTATCACTGACAAAAGAATGTCACAGAAACTGATTTAATATCTGGGCAAACAAAATGAGGTAAACAACTGTCCTACACAGAAGAGAATCCACACTGTATAAATTAGTCTGTTTTCCGCTGCAGTTCTGAAGATTTGCAGCAAGCATTGCTGGAAGCTGCATTCCTTATGTCTTCCCTTATCCATAATATATCGTTGTGATGATATGTTCTATGAAGAAATATCCAAATATTGAAAGAAAAAAAAGTAGCTTACTTCATTACCAGGAAAAAAAATAAATATATATATATTAAAAAAAAAAAAAAACAAAAAACAGTCTACCCTATCTGTAATAACCCTACAGATCTTCATGAATGTTTGGAGAACTAAGTTGACTGTTCCATACTGTCAGTCTCTGGAGTAAGAGCTCTACAGGGACAGATAGCTCCTAATAAGTTTCTGGCAGAGTTGCAGAGCCAGGGTTTTGTTTTGCTATAGGATTAAAGTTTGGGACAGATATACATAATTCATTACTAGATCTTGCGAGATACACAGCACTAGTAGCTACCCTGACATGTAAAAAGTCCAGAGTGTCTTTCTCAATTATGGAAGAAGAGAAGAGAAAAAGCTCATGTTAGAGAAAGCTCATGATGGAGAGGACTTCTGCCCTCCCCCCTAGTGTATAGGGACACTAGCCATGTCCCTAAATGTCAAATCCACATATCTCTTAAATACCTCCAGGGATGGCAACTCCAACACTAAACAGGGCAGCCTGTTCCAACGCCTAAGCACTCTTTCTGTAAAGAAATTCTTCTTGATATCCAATCTAAAACTCCCCAGCACAATTTGAGGCCATTTCCCTGTGTCTTATCACTTGTCACCTGAGGAAAGAGATCAACATGCATGTTGCTATAGCCCCTTTTCAGTTAGTGGTAGAGAGTGATGAGGTGTCCCCTCAGCCTCATTTACTCAAGACTAAACACCACCAGTTCCCTCAGCCACTACTTATATGTTGTGTTTTCTAGTCCCTTCACCAGCTTCATTGCTCTTCTCTGAATGCATTCCAGCAACTCAATGTCTTTCTTGTAGTGAGGGGTCCAAAACTAACCATGGTACTCAAGGTATTGTCTCACCCATGCTGAGTACAGAGGGAAAATAATGTTCTTAGTTTTGATGGCCACATTATTCCATCAATTCTTCTTAGTAAGATTTTTCTGTATAAGTATATGGCTCCTCTTTGATTTTGATGGACTAAAACTTTTGGTTCTAGACCATATCATAATAACATAGTGCTATCATGAATTTAAGGTATGATGAGATAGCAGGTGCCAATGTGAACAATTCATTGTGTATTCACTTTGCATTTCTAACAATATCAGGCTGAGGTTGAATAGTTAATCTTCTAGTGATGTATATATATGTGTCTAAATTATTATTATTAAATCTATGGTTAAAAATGTAATAAGGATAAAGAATAGAAATTATGACATACAATTTATTGTTAGATAATGTCTGTTCATTACTTCTTTAATTCAGTGTACATTCCTGAATTTGAAATTGTGAATGACTCTTAGATTTAAGGCACATATGTTGTGTCTGTTGAGCTTAGGACAGTAGGAGGTGAAGTAAATGCTACTGTTGGATTCTGAAAGACTAAGAAAATTAATTGATTATTTCCATTTTTTTATAATTAGCTTTTGCATAAGGAGAGATTTCGCGAATGTTTATTGTTGAGGGTAAAAAGAACTTTAATAGATTGTTGAAGAAGGGATTTACATTACCAGTGGATTATTTTGTGGATATTCATGCCCTTCCTCATGATTTTGATCTACTGATCTTACCCAAACCTATTGTTCTGGCATAATAGAAAAAAGTGCTAAAAGGGTTTTAACTTTGAAATTATCCTATTCTTAAACTTAGATGGGGCACCAGCTAGCCAGTTCCCTCCAAAATTAATTGGTGCCTTAGGTGTAAAAGATATAATTGCAGCAGCTCTTTCAGGCCATTTCAGACCCTAACTGTAATACCAATGCTATTCCTAGATTTAATAAATATTTCTTCTCAAATATTTCATGAGAAATGATTCAACTCTGCATATACCAGCACTTTCCTAAACTCTACAGAATATGGCATGATGCTATAAGAAATTGTTCATAATAACAAATTAACATGAATTCTATCTCTACCTTTAGTCTTCGACTTGCCTCTTCTGCTGAAAATAACCCATGGAGAAGTCATTCATCTTATCTATACTAGCACCTGTTCTATTACTGCAAATGGGATAGGCTGCTTGCAGCAACGGAACAAGCAGTTCAAGCCCAACTATGTCTCTAGCTCTAAGGTTACAGACAATCAACATGAACTCATCAAATAGTTAGCTACTTTTGAAAGAGGAAACCCTACCCCTTTGCCTGTAACTGACTGTTCCTCCACCTTCCCTTCCTTAAAGCATTGATGATCTTTAGATCTTGTAGTATGGGTGCATTCAGGGAGTTAACCTAGAGTAAAAATAACACTACAGAGAAGTCGTTAGCTCCTGGCTGAAGTTCACAAGATCAATGGTACTCCATAGCTGGAAGAAGTGGCCATATAATCACCTCTTTCAACAGCAACTCGGCATTAGATCATACTAGCTGCCAAATTAGACCCTCTCCCTGAACTTTAACAAGATTCATCCAGCACAGACTGTGGAAACAAAAAGAGGAACCATTCAGCCCCACACATTATGCTCTTTTCCTACCCTGAGAGACAAAAATGACCAACATAACATGGAAACCTATTATTCTAGAATCTTACTGTAAGCCCAACCCTAACATTTACTGAAAGGTAAGGAACCCCCTTAGTGCTAGAAGAGTATGGTTAAGATTCAGAGGTAGGTATGCTCGTTTCAGTAGCAGATCCTAAAAAGAAAGTATCACTACAATTTAGAACTGTTATTTTCAAAGATGATAGTTTTGTTTGTTTGTTTTGTTTTGTTTTAATTTAGAAGTATAAAGAGACATATGTCCTTATACCTGGGGAAAGGAAGGATCTTGATTAGGGCTAGGACTTGGAAATTCACGGATTGCACCATTTGATCTGATACTGATTATTAAGTCTTTTCTTAGCTTTCAGATTTGCAAGATTCAGGAATGACTGTAACTAAAAATGCATTGTTTTCCCCAGTCCCAGTTTTAACCTATGGTAAAGCCTGACTTTATACACATCTCAGTGATCCTCATTTTCCTGAGAACTGCTTTTAGCTTGTTACTACATCTGCTTTGACAGCTTTCATTCTACTTCTGGCTGCCTAGTAAGATCTAGAAGAAAGCCTTCCAGTATCTTGAAACCACAAATTACCCTTGACATGAACATCAGTCCATTCATCTTCATCAGACCTACAAATATTAATAAGTATCACACCTCTGGGCATCCAGATGCTTCAGTTCCACACCAGTGACCAACAACCTGCACTGACCCGCAGGATGTAAGATGTTTCTTCAGACCTTGCCTTTTCATTTTTTCCTTCAGGCTTTCCTGCATCTCTCACCTCATGGAAAAAAAATAAACAAACAAGCATTACAGTTTCGTTATGTTAATGAAGTTCATCTTGGGAGCAGAAAACAGAGCACACCAAGAGCCCTTGGTAAGGATGGAGCTTGCTCTATGTTTTATACAGCAGGCTGTTTACCGAAGGGAGGTTAATCTATCTCAGAAACGGACAATCAAGTGGATTTGCGTGATGCACTGAAAAAGTTGTTTGGAAGTTCTGTAAAGGGCTGTGATTATTCTTGTGAGTAACATGAATTAATCAGATGGAGAAAACCATAATATAGCTTGTCTTCAGAGAAAAACTGGATTAAAAGGAAAGATGGTCCTCCAGCTGGCTTTTGTGAGGGCAGTAGACATGCAATCAATGAAAAATCCTGGACATGGACCCTAAAAAACAGGGGAAGATTAGAGATTTCAGGTAATGCCATCCAAAAGGCAAAAGCATATGATTTAAATGGTCACTTCTGGGCAGAGGCTAGTGTGACTTTTTTTTTCAGAAGGGCTTTGCTAGAGACTTTGGTGGAAAAAACAGACAGGTTAGATGACTGTGTTTGGTGGGAGTGAACTGAAAGCATGGGGTCTGGAGGTCATGTATTTTAAAGTAATCATGGGGGAGTCAAGACAAGGAAACAGATTAGAAAATATATATTAAAAAAAGGGGGCAGAGGGGTCATTTTAACAGGTAACAATTCATTAGTGAGTTAACAATTCATTAGTGAGAGATACCAGCTCCATATGAATTCTACTATATTGTAGAAGATAGCAAATGGTTGCCATTAAAGCTCCAGTGTGTCAGAACAGAAAGAAAAAAGCTCTTGTCCCTTTGTACAAGAGTAAGTTAATAGGTGTTAACTCCAGTCACATCACTCGTTTTTATCATTAGTATTTTTGTTTGTTTGCTTGTTACTGTGTGGTATGAATTATTTTATTTATTTAAGTTTTTGTTGTTGTTTACCTATTATCATCCGCTTCAGATATGTTGAACAATATGTGCATTTGTTTTTGTTTTGTGCTAACACAATTAAAATTTGGTTGGGATTTTTTTCTGACAAAGCGTTTGTTCTTATTTCTCACATTGAGGATATCTGTATATAAACAAATAAACAAAGAAACAAATAAACCACTACCACCATCACTGTCGACAACAACAACATAACAGTTTGGGAACTGTTACTGGAACATGATTTTATGATATCATTGGACCACAGTCCGGTGTCAGATTTGCATAAAACAGAGCAAGAGTTAAAACTTAGATCTCCCATATTCCAGGAGGAATTCTCTGCCATTGGGTTCAGTTTCTCTGAATACTTTCAGAAATCTCACATTCCAATGAAGACCAACACTAAATTCCAAAACTTTGATATTTTTTGCATAATAGATTCCCTCTTCCCAGTTAACATTTTTGTTATGAAATGTGCAAATGAGAACAAGATTACAGCATTGGCAAACCTGTTAAGTTGAAAATATTCTTCCAGAGATTTTCAGTTACAATCTGATACCACTTTGGAGGAAAATCAACAGTGTCTGTGTTAGCTTGAATTCATAAACAGACTGTAGCACAAGGAGGTAGTACAGACAAGGCACTCAATTTGTGATACTTACAAATAAGATTCACAGGCTGTTGTATATCAACATCACACCCTAATGATAAGTGCACTTAATAAAACAGTACATTAATACAAGATGGACTTTTTTGTCCAAATATTCATATGCTACTTTTGTCAGAATGAAGTACAATAACATTTCTAAATATTTTAAAGATAAAGAATTTATGGGACTGGAAAATTATAAAATCATAGAATGCACAAGTATATAGAAGACCAACTCCTAGGTTTGCACGGCACCACCCAAAATTCAGACCATATTCCTGACAGCATTGTCCATATGCTTGAACTCTGGTAGGCTTGGTTCTGTGACCACTTTCCTGGGGAGTCTTCCAGTGCCTGACCACCCTCTCAGTGAAAAACCTTTTCCTAACATCCAATCCGAACCTCTCGTGATACAGTTTCATACCATTTCCTCAGGTCCTAATGAGACCTGAGGGAAAGAGAACGTATCATTCACCTCTAGATTGAGTTGCTAACCCAGCTGATTTAAGTGACAGAACCACTGTTAATTGGCAACTATACTACACCTATACTCTAAAATGCTGATGAGCTTATGTGAAATGCACATTTCATTAAAATAATCTTCGTTACTGAATTCTATAGAATCCAGCAAGGCAATTTATTATTAAAAGTGACTTATTATTTGGGTGTATATAGGAAAACTATAATTTGTGCATTTTTACTTATACACACTTGTTTTTCATGAAACACAGAGCAACTTGACTGAAGCCACAGTTTAGGCATAGCTGTGAGGTTGGTCTCATAATCTATGCTACTCTATGAGGTGGAATAGATTATTGGAAACATAATATAGATTACTGGGCTATCAAGCTTAGCCTTTTTCTGTTTTAGGTGCAATTGCCTAAAGTAACTAGGAAAATAAAACTAACATTCACATTTTTTAAGGAAAATGTACAGCATTGAAGAGGCTTTCGGGGTAGAGCGTAGCTGCATTACCTGAGTGTTCCCTAGGCTTCCAACCTTAGATGCTATCACACTGGGGGAACTTGGTGTGCTGGCTCTAAGGAACAGTATGGAGCACAGAGTGGAGTGGAGACACCACGGCTAGGCTCTGTGACCAGGCTGGGACTCGTTGCTCTTGTACACATCAAGACCGATAAGACACACTTTTTGCTACTGTGAGCCAACAACCTGTCGCGTTTTGACAAAATTCTGTACTCTAGTGTACTTTTGCTCATTATCATATCATTATAATACTAAAACACACCTCCATCCCAAAAGCTACCTGCCTCCAAGGTGCAACCACCCCTCACTGAGCACGCGCTCTGAATTTCTCGGAGCTTATACCTTTAAATGGAGACAGGAAAACTTTTCACCAATCATAACTATGATATATTTAACCAGAGTCATTCAAGCTCCACCTAAAAGACAGAAAATAATATAAATCGGCTTAAGAGAGAGGAGATGTCAGGGAAGATACCACCATCAGGGGAGATACAATCCCGAGCAAATACGCTATCCCAAGGACCACCTGACTCCTGGGATCAGTCGACAAGCTGAACCTGTGTTCCCCCAGCATTGGGACACCTTTGGGTGAGATTTGAACACTTGGATATACTGTGTGTCTTGGTTATACTGTGTGTCTCCACAGAAACTTAGAAATCTCTATAGAGTCTTTGTGCCTTTTAACGCGTTAATTTCCAGGCTGCACACCTGTGTATTTCATGCATTCTAGCTTGCTTTTGCAGACAGTAACTATTGCCAGCAATCCAAAGAACCTGTGTACCTGTTGCTGTAATAAATTGCACTTAACTGCATTGTTCCTAGCTGTGATAGTTCTCAGTGAATGGAACTAGAGTAAGGGTGGTTATATGTTACTGGTGAACCCGTGACCATGGTAGTTCAGTGCTCTGAATCCGACCAGACTCATATTGGTTAATGCGTTGTTGGTGAATCTGTGATTGTGATAGTTCAGTACCCTGAATCCAACCAGACCCATAACAGTTAATCGGCTACAACCCTTAATGCAACAGAAAACATAATGTGGAGTTACATTTAAGTATATAAAACTATTTTATAATCTTTTAGATTCCTTGCCTTAGCAATAAAAACGTGTATCAGAACCTTTCTCCCCTGATAGTCAAACCTCTCCTAATATCCACCTTAGACTTTGCAACAGCTAGTTAAGTAAAGTGCACATACTTAACTTTAACTAAAAAAAAAAAAAATGACCTTTGCAGACACCAATGCAAATTCCTCAGGAAGAAGCTGATTCCTGGACTGGTAAACACTCTCCATGCAGCTCTAATGTTAACTGTGAGTTTGTATACCTGACAGCCAGCAAGGTACGTTAGTTCCATATTACCCTGCACATATAGCTGTCTAAATTAAAGCTGTATGCCCCCACTATCATGAAACCATTTAATTCTCTTATTAGAACACTGAATATTTTTCATAATGCTTCATATTTTCATATGAAATACGTTATATTAAATATTGTTATATTAAAGTAGCATATATATATACATATATATATGTATATGTGTATATATATATGTATATGTGTATATATATATGTATATGTGTATATATATATATAAAAGACCAAATAAAAAGTGATGAAAGATATGCAAAAATAGAAGCAAAAATATTTAGAATGTCATTGAAGCAGTTCAGGAAATGTGTGTCTGCTGAAGTCTGAAACATGAAATTCAAAAATGTATTTATGTAATTGTAACAGAACAAAGCAATACAGCAAATTTTCTATATTGATGATGCAAACCCAACAGCAGAAGCAGAAAACTGAATAAAACCAAGTAGACTGCCACATATGTTACTCTATTTCTTGCAGCTTTGAATTTGTATTGCATTTCTGATCAGTTGATGGATCCTGTACTATTGGTCTAGATTCAGAATTGTGTGTATTTGATTGTTAATGATTAAATTATGAATAATTCATAGAACATGAAAATTAATCAACAAACTCTGATTTCAAAGGCCCTGTTGAGGTAAAACAAATTCTTCACATGGCTGAGCTCTTTTAAGTCTCTGACTTTTTATGTATAACCTGGTCCTAGAATTCTATCTATGATGAACAAAGTTCTGTTTAAGAAGAAATGTTATCTTGACTAGACAGAGTATAATAACATGTTGAATTATGTATGAATATTAAATATGGTTGTAAAGAAAAAGCATATTTTTGCCATTTTGATCTAGTTTTGAATAACACTAAAGTCTAAATTTTAATAAATAATAATTATTATTAAGTATTAATTATTTAATTAATTAACTGATAACTGTTAAAAATATAAAATTAAAAATTAAAAGTAATATTTTTCATGAATTTCCTTTAGAGCTACCTTACAATGTTGAATATTTTTTTCAATGATTATGTTCTAAAATCAAAAATTTACCCATCTGTTTTTAGTACTGCACAAGGTTTTTATTATTATTATTATCATTATCATTATTACTATTTATTTATTTATTTAAATTAAAACTTATAACTGACTGTGAAGGGGTTAGCATTTATTACAGAAGGGATAGTGGACCTGCATTCACTGGGAACATTTTTAGATTTGTTCTACAACCTAATGTTCTAATTTTACCAGCCTACAATCATACTGTTTCTTTTGGACAAAGATTCACAAAAGCACCAAGTGTATGCTTTTTCTCTGCTTTCAGAGAAGAGTAACAAAGCTGGTGAAGGGACTAGAAAACAAGACTTATGAAGATCAACTGAGGGAATTGGGGTTGTTTAGTCTGGAGAGGAGGAGGCTGAAGGGACAACTCATTGTTTTCTATGACTACCTGAAATGAAGTTTCAGAGAAGAAATGTTGGTCTCTTTTCTCCGGTGACAAATAATAGGATGCAAGGAAATGGTTTCAGGTTGGCCCAGGGGACAATCCTGGTTGGTAGACTGGACATTAGAAAGAATTTCTTCACAGATAAGAATTGGGCAAGCATTGGAATGTGCTGCCCATGCATGTGGTAGAGTCCTGATCCCTGGAGGAACTGAAGAGATGTGTGGACGTGGCAGTAGGGGACATCGTTTATTAAGGGGACTCAGTAAGTCTAGTTGATGATGACTTGACGATGCTGAAGCTCTTTTCTAACCTATATTCTGTGATTATGTAATTCTATAGAATGACCTAACATATGCTTAAAGGCAAGTTAAGAAGAAAAAGGACAGACTTTTATGTTTCTTCCATAGCTATATCTCCTTGTTTGCAGTCTTCTCAGATCTCTCAAATATATACATTACATAGCCATGTCATCTGGCTATGTCATCTCTCAGACCACCTGCTGATTTGAATGGAAGGAAGTGGTGTGGAAAATAAAGAGGCATTATAAAATATCAGCCATACGATGAAAGAGAGACCGTATTTCATACTTTATTCTGATTTGTATTTCTGTGTTTAGATGAGTGCAACTGAAGCCAAAAAGTTGTCAGTTTTCAAAAGACTGCTCAGCCCCAATATCAGCATTATCTTTTTTTCCTTTTTAAGGTCTTTAATTAGGTATATTCACATACATTATCTGAGATCCAACTTTCCTACTTTCTACCTCACACTGGGTTGTTTGTTTGTTTTTTGGAGAAAGAAATCAAGTAAATATTCAGATGTGTACAATCCTTAAATGCATATTCATACAGATTGACATGTCAGAGTACAAAATAATTGCTAATAGAAGCTACCTGAGTAGAACAGCATTAAGTAGTTGTAGTAGTTGTTACCAGAGTAGTTGTGAAGCTTGTCCTTTTATTTTCCTTTATGAATTTACCTAAAGATAAAAATAATTTTGTTTAATTAGAAACTTATTCTCAGAATTCTGAACAATTTCAGAACAGGAAAATTTTTTTCAAGGTTTTAAGATACCAAGCAGATATTTCTAGCTTCAAATTGCTCCCATTTAAAACTCTAAATGCCTTAACTTTTTTTTTTTTTCCTTCTATTAATGCCAATTACAATAAAGTGCTTCTCACAATATTCATCACAATCACAGATAATTCTATTTCAATATACTGAATTCTTAAAGGCCACTATAGAATCTCTAATTTTATTTTGTTTGTTTGTTTGTTTGTTTGTTGTTTTTTGTTTGTTTTGTTTTTTCTTCTGTATTTAAACTTTTAGAGTACAGGTAAGTTTAGTCATGCATTTTTTGTCACAGGCTTCTGCAATGTTAAGTCTTCTGTAAAGCTAATTTTACTATCAGATTACATAGATAAAAATAATTTTTCCATATTTTTATTATAAAGATATATAGACTTCTATTCAGGCCTCAGAGAGTGTTATGAATTTATTGCATCTTATTATGATACCTTAATTAAATCTAAACTTGATTTGTTGTACCATAAAATTATTGTACAAATTTTGACTTAGATTTAAGACCAAAATCAATTTAAATTGATTCTTGTGAAAACCATATGAAGAAGATGACACAGGGCTGGCATGACAGACACTAAAGAGCAACTGAAACTAAAGGATAATGTTAAATATAAACTGTCCATGAATTATTTAAAAAAAAAAAAAAAAAAAAAAAGGTTTGTTTCCAAACTAGTAAATTTTATTATTTTACTTCTGCATTTTTCCACCAGTATAATTTTGTACAACATCCCAAGACTACCAAGGAAAAAGAAGAAGTCCTGAATACATCCTGTAGGTTGGAGATAACTTTTAATGTGAAAATTGTATGGTGTTTGAGATAGGGAGTGACTGTATTGACACCTGAGGTTTTATATTCCCAAACAATCTAATCAGAACTATTCAGATGTTAGCGGATGTACAGAGATTATTCTGCAACTTCACATATGCCTTTAAAAGAAAGTTAGTGTGATACAAAACAGCAGTTCTTTTCTGAAAAAAGACTCTTACATATCTGTACAGTAGTTAGTACAAACTGACAGAAATTATTCCAGTACATTGGATGAAGATTTTTGCATACCTGTGTGGTGGTTTTACTCAAGTGGACAGCCAAGCTCCACCACAACAACTTACTCACTTTCCCTTCTCAAAGGGAAAGAGGGAGAAAATACAATGAAAAAAGCTCAAGGCTTAAGATAAGGATGGGGAGATTGCTAAGCAATTATTGTGACAGGCAAAACAGACTCCTCATAGGAGATTAATAAAATATATTGCCTATTACAGAATCACAGAACCATAGAACCATCCAGGTTGCAAGAGACCTTCAAGACCACCTAGTTCAACCTCTGACCTAACACTAATAAGTCCTTCATTAAACCATATTACTAAGCTCTATATCTAAACGTCTTTTCAAGACCTCCAGGGATGGCGACTCAACCACTTCCCTGGGCAGCCCATTCCAATGCCTCACAACCCTCTCAGTAAAGAAGTACTTCCTAAGATCCAACCTAAACCTCCCCTGGCTCAGCTTTAGCCCATTCCCCTTTGTCCTGTCACCAGGCACATGGGAAAATAGACCTACCCCCACCTTGCTACGTGCTCCTTTAAGGTACTTATAGAGAGCAGTAAGGTTACTCTTGAGCCCCCTCTTCTCCAGAATGAACAATACCAGCTTCCTCAGCCACTCCTCATAAGACTTGTTCTCCAGACCCCTCACAAGTTTCGTTGCCCTTCTCTGGACTCAATCAAGCACCTCGATGTCCTTCTTGCATTGAGGGGCCCAAAACTGAACACAGTACTCGAGGTGCGGCCTTACCAGAGCCGAGTACAGGGGGACGATCACCTCCCTAGACCTGCTGGTCATACTGTTTCTGATACAAGCCAGGATGCCGTTGGCCTTCTTGGCCACCTGAGCACACTGCTGGCTCATATTCAGCCCACTATCAACCAATACTCCTAGGTCCTTCTCTGCCAGGCAGCTTTCGAACCACTCCTCTCCCAGCCTGAAGTTCTGCTTGGGGTTATTGTGCCCCAGGTACAGGTCCTGGTACTTTGCCTTGTCGAACTTCATACAGTTGGGCTCAGGCCATCGGCCCAGCCCATCCAGATCCTCCTGCAAACCTTCCTACCCTTGAGCAGATCGACACATGTACCTAACTTGGTGTAGTCTGCAAACTTACTGAGGGTGCACTCGATCCCCCTCCCCACTAGAGCCCTCGGAGACTTCACTAGTGACTGGCCTCCAACTGTTTTTAACTCCATTTACCATGACTTTTTGGGCATGGCTATCCAGCCAGTTTCTTACCCAATGAAGCATACGCCACTCTGAGCCATGAGCAGCCAGTTTCTTGAGGAGAATGCTGTGGGAAATGGTGTCTAAAGCCTTGCTGAAGTCAAGGTAGACCACATCTACAGCCTTTCTCTCATCCACCAAGCATGTCACTTTGTCATGGAAGGAGATGAGGTTCATCAAGCAGGACCTGCCTTTCATAAACCCATGCTGACTGGGCCTGATCACCTGGTTGCCCTGCAAGTGCCGCGTGATGACGCTCAAGATAATCTGCTCCATGAGCTTCCCTGACACTGAGGTCAAACTAATAGGCCCATAGTTCCCTGGGTCCACCTTCCGGCCCTCCTTGTAGATGGGCGTCACATTTGCTAGCCACCAGTCAATTGGGACCTCCCCTGATAGCCAGAAGTGCTGATAAATGATGGAAAGCGGCTTGGCCAGTTCTTATGCCAGTTCTCTCAGTACACTCAAGTTATTACTAACAAGCTAGAGAAGTAAGAAACAAAGAAAACAAACCAGAATCACTTTCTCCCCCTTTCCCCCCTCTTCTATCCCTCAAGTGGTGGAGGTGAAGGGGTAATGGGGGCTGTGGTCAGTCCATAACACATCATCTCCACCGCTTCTTCACAGTCACTCTCTGCCCCTGCTCCATTTGGGGTCCCTCCTATAGGATACCATCCTCCCTGAACTGATCCTGCAGGGGCTGCCCACAGGCAGCAGCTCTTCAAGAACTGCTCCAATATAGGTCCATACACAGGGTCCATCCACCAGGAGCAAACTGCTCCTGCATGGGTCCATGAATTACCCAGATCCCCTGCTCCTGCATGGGCTCCTCTCCATGGGCTGCAACTCTGGCCCGGGGCCTGCTCCTGCGGGGCTCTCCATGGGCCACAGCCTCCTCCAGGCCACATCCACCTGCTCCACTGGGGGCTCCTCCATAGGCTGCATCATGAAGATCTGCCCCATGTGGGACCCATGGGCTGCAGGGGGGCAGCCTGCTCCACCGGGGGCCTCTCCACAGGCCACAGGGGAACTTCTGCTCTGTGCCTGGAGCACCTCCTGCCCTCTTTCATCACTAACCTTGTGGTCCGCAGGGCTGCTTCTCACTCCTCACTCTCTCAGCAGCTTATTTTCCCTTTCTTAAATCTGCTCTCACAGATGTGTATACAGCATCGCTTATTGGCTTTTCTCTGAGCACCAGCAGGTCCTTTTAGAGCTGGCTGAAACTGGCCCTTGTCACACATGGGGCAGCTGTTGGATTCTTCTCACAGGGGCCACCCCTGCAGCCCTTTGCTACCAAAACCTTGCCATGTAAACAAACTACAACCTGATGTAATACTCACAGAGTTAATCTAGGTTTCACATACTACTATAACCTGTTTTATCATTTTTCTTTGTCTTATTTTAGAGACCCTATTCTCTGTGAAAGAAATACATTTGTAGGGAAGTCTCCCTTATACATAAAAAAAGCCATTGTATTTGTTTCTTTTATATTTTGAAATCAGTGTCATCTGAAATAAGCTGGGGGGGTGGAGGGGGGAGGAGGGGGAATGCGTTATGTTGCATGATTTTATTTAAAAAAATAGCAAAAATATTAATAATGGACGAAAAATAAGCACTGAAGCTAGAAGAAAATGCCTTTGAAGTTTTCACTGTTTCTTTAATTCACATGGCTGCATTTTCTTTATATAAGGTGAGTTAAGGACCTATTGCCATTCTTAACTTCTAATTTCCTACTTTTTATAGGTTTGTGTCACAACATTAGTATTATTTAAATATAGAGGGCTGCATTTCATTGCTTGGTAATTATTGAGTAACAGAGCATTTGTAGAGATGAATGACAGACTGACAAACCAAGGAGTTTGATTGTCCTTGATATAGCCAAGACTACACTGTATAGAAGCAAGGCGGAACATAGTTACAGAGATCTATTCAGTTTCCTGCATTCCAAAACTAGGTCACTATATTTATACACAATTCTATTTTATGAGTTCATAGAATCATAAAGCCATATAGGCTGGAAAAGACCACCAAGGCCATCAAAACCAACCATCAACCTGACCTACTGAGTCCCATTGAACCATGTCCCTTAATGCCACCTTAACTTGCATGTGTATACATATATATAAGTATATATACACATAAAAATACAGTCCTCCAATGCAGTCCTTCCAACACTGATGACAGAGTGTTTGCTGCCTATGCACCAACCTTCTTTGTGTTCACTAGGAAGAGGTATATATGAAACAGTTAAAATACCAGGCTGCAGTCATTAGTATTGTTTCTAGCTATGGTTAGTGAAGCTGTGTCAGTATTGTGTAAGAAAATTATATTTACTTTTTTTAAAGTACATTAGTGGATGTGAGTGGAAGTGATTATAAAACACCGTTCACTGTAGATAATGACATCCTCACATGGTAAAAGCACTGGAACAGAACAGAGTTCCACATCTGTGCAGTGTTCTCTCATCTGAGCACCATGATTAGTGCAGAGACAGCCCTCTAATCATGTTTCTCTTTTTAAATTGATCACATAAAATAAGATCACAGAAGTTCAGTTCTGATGAACCCTTTCTTAAATATTTCAAACAGTAATGCCTCTGCTATTCCATGCTTCTACTGAGCATTGGAAAATAAAAATCTTTCAATGGTGAAATTTCTTCCCTGTAGGACCAGGGAAAGATTTAGAGTGTTGCAAAGCTAAGACTTGACAAGACAGACATTGATGCAGTTAAAAGGATTCTTAAAGATAGTAGAGGCAGTCATTTACTCTGAATAGTGAGTCAATCATACAGATTCATTGTATTGCATACATAATAGCTATGTGTGCATATACGTATGTACATATATCAGGTATTATACTGATACATATTTATGTATATGCAAGGTATATTTTATATGATATGCATTATACTACAATAATGATAATAATTATCAGATAAATTTGTGAAAAGCAATTAATTTATAACCCAGGTCTACATTTTTCTTCCTTTGTGGGAAAATTTGTTTTTTTCTCAATTTTTTTGTTAAACAAATCTCTGCCACAGAGGCAAAAAGTTTAGATAAAAATAAATATAAAGGTAAACAGCAAGAAGCACAATAAAATGTATGGTAGAGTTTTTGAGATCAGCAACATCTGGTAACAGAGCGGATAGGATTGGACAGCATCTTCTACAGAATTAAGTAAAAATATCAGTTCAAGTGACACAAATATATATATATATATATATATATATATATATATATAAGTAAATTAATCTCTCTGTTTTTAACTGTAAATTCATTTCTGTAACTATGTATTTGCATTCAAGTATTCACAAGGAAAGACAGAACTTTTCTTTCTGGGGTTGGACTCCAGAATTTTCTGATAGGAATAATTTATGCATACACTGTAAAAAAAAATAGTTTGGATCTATTTCAGTCATAAACTCTCCCTAATGGAAAATTATTTTTACATCTTCAAACTGTCCACTTTGAAATACTTCACTTTTAGAAATGCATTTAACCAATTTAAATATAAGAGATTAATGACTTCATGAAGGCCCTGGGGCAGAAAATAATGTCATCAACTATCCACTTTAGCAACCTGAATGATGTGTTGTACAACCATCAAGGCAAGGCATGTGCAGTTCACTTCTTCATCTCTGTTTTAAACTTTCTGGATTAAAGGGTTTCATACTAACTTGTTTAATCTGCAAAATACGTTCTAAAGCTCCTAGAGCAAAGTTTATTCCTGAAATACCAGGGTCCAGACTTCTTTCACTACAAGTGCTTGAAACAGAAATGCTAACAGTAAGCATAAGTAAGATGAGAGTCTGAAGGGAAAAGATCTCTCAGTTCAGTCCTGGAACAGATAAAATCTTACAGTATATTTATGTTAACTTGACAGAGATTTTTCAGATTAATGTATATGGAAGTATGACAGCAGATGAGAAACATCTCCTACCTTATTCAAAGATGACCTTGCTGTCTTTGATTAAAATGGCATTAATGAAGGAGTACAATTGGGCCTCCCCTTTTCTGTTCTCCTTTCAAACCTGTGCTGGGTAAATAAAGGGTGATAAGTATTGTTTCACATATCACAGTTTATGCTCTTATTTCTGCTATTATCTGAACATACTCAAACATTTTGACTAAAAGGATTAAGGAGTATTTGGAATGTTATGTGCTGGTTGTAGTAAGAAAAGAACCTTATCTATGTTTACAAAGCAGTTGCACTGTTCAGCTGTCTCCTGACATAAGGAGGCAACCACAGTGGCAGCCCATGTGAGGGGACAAACATGGTTCAGTCTAGCTCAGTCAGTCTCCCTTTCTTCCTGAAAGAGGCCCTAACTGGAAAAAGCAGGAGGCCAGAGCCCTTCCGCTCCCAGGTCTAGTCTGCAGAGCTGCTCTGGCTAGCCTGGCCCCTACCCCACGGCTGTTGGACTTCAACCCACAGCAGTGTGGGGTGTTGTACTTCCTTCCACCAATCTCAGGGAGGTTTCTCTAGCTTGTGGTTTCCCCCCTGAAGGCTCACCTTGCACCTATGGGTATTGACCACCTTCATACTGATGTAGGAAAGGACTGCGGAGAAGGGAGAAATATTTATCCAGATTTTAAAAGGATTTTTAGTTCTACCAGCTCCAACAGTTTCTTCATACCCCAGTCCAGGAAAAACTAGATTGTCCCACTTCTGGATTTACACTACATTCAGTAAATTAATTCTTTATTATGACTGAAACTTTTTAAACTAACCTTTCCGTATAACTGCAACTAAGTATGCTAGTTTACAGAAAATGGGTTGTGTGAGTGACCAAAGAGTATATATGGATGTTTTTGGTTTTTTTTCTTTTCCCCGAATCAGGTCTTAGGGTTTTATTTTTAAATGCTCTGTTAGTGTTTTAGATTAAAGCAGAATTTCTACCATCTCTGTCACTCCTGTACAGGAGATGGAGAATATCAAAATTATGTCACTATCCTTCCAAGAGCTATAAAAATATCTATGAACAGATATAAAACATCAGTCCTGTGAAGACAGGCTAAAAGAGTTGGGGTTGTTCATCCCAGAGAAGAACCTTCCAGTACCTAAAGGGAGCCTACAAGAAAGTTCAGGAGGGACTCTGTCAGGTAGTGTTGTGAGTAATGGTTTTGTAATGTTGGAGTAAAGGAGTAATGGTTTTAAACTAAAAAAGATTTGATTTAGATTAGATATTAGGAAGAATTTCTTTACTATGAGGCACTGGCATGGGTTGCCCAGAGAAGCTGCACATGCCTCATCCCTGGAAGTGTTTAAGGCCAGGTTGGATGGGTCTTTGTGCAAACTGGTCTAGTGGGAGGTTCCCATGACAGGGGGGTTGGAAGCAAATGATCATTAAGGTCCCTTCCAACCTAACTCATTCTATGATTCTATGACTCTGTGCTAACGCAACAGACTAGACTAAATTCTTTAAATCAAATACCTGCAGGAACCACTGACCTTCTGCTATCAAATAAACCTCTTTTATACCCCATATTACAGTTTCAATGTATTTAATATTCATAAGGTTAGTTTATCACATCTCATTCTGATATATATCTTAAGTGCAGCTGTCATAATCTTTATTTTATTCTATTTTATCTATCTATCTATATATCTATCTATCTATCTATTTATTTATTTATTTATTTTTGGGAGTCCACTGATCTACTGCAGAATTCTCATTACTTTGGTATATTATGTATTGTTGATTTTTGTATCTGCTATTTTGCATACAATTTACATCATACTGATCTATGAGGCAAATGATTTCACTTGTCATCTTGCAGCACCTCACAGATCCACTGAAAATGGATCATGGGAAGCTGAGCCCAAGGAGTACTCCTTGATTTGCTTGTTTATAGGTCTGTGTACCATTCTTCTCTATATTGGATACTGTTTCATTTGCTGACCCAATAAAATAAAATGTTGATAAAGAATTAGTTTGCAGCTGCATTGCATACATTTCTGAAAATTATATACATGTATATGAATCATATATGAATCTTATAGGAGTGATGCTGTGCTAAATATAGCTGAAACACACAGCTCTAGTTCTGACGGTTTTAATATGATCACTGTGTTGTTAGGGGTTACAACTGAGAGGTGTCTGTGTTTAGTTAGAAAACATATGGGCTGCTATTTCATCTGTTTTCTGTGAC
Source organism: Anas acuta (assembly GCF_963932015.1). Classification (NCBI taxonomy): domain Eukaryota; kingdom Metazoa; phylum Chordata; class Aves; order Anseriformes; family Anatidae; genus Anas; species Anas acuta. The sequence continues at coordinate 129,891,758 of NC_088980.1, forward strand.
ATTACTCTATGTGTGTTTCTGTATAGAACTAGGTGAAAATGTTTCTTTCTATCCCACAAAAATATTTAAAAATTATTATCAGGATGAGCCTGGAACTATGATCTGAGGAGAAACCCTTCCCTCAGGATAGCCTAAAACATGGTGCACAGGACATTAACCTAAGACCGTGGAGATATCTACTTACATACCTTCCTTGCCTTTCTGCAACTGCAATAACCCAGCACCAAATCTTTCTTTGGTAGGTGGGCATTCATAACAAATTTCTATTAATCATCATTCAGAGCTATTATATTTCATTGAAATAATTTAATGTTCATTGAAGCAAGGGTACACACTTCAGATCCCCTCAGAGTGTCTTACATCTCCTTCTAACTTCTAGAAATTGAGAGTTTCCTTCTCTCTCTTGCCTGATGAATGTTTTACAGATGGCAGAAAAACAAACACAACATTCTTTTAGGCTGCTTACTATATACCAGTTATCCTGATTCAAGTACTTGTGAATTTTACCCACTGGCTGTCCTAAGCTCAAACCACTGATAAGTGTTCGTTTTTGTTGGTTGTTTTTGGACTTTTATTTTTCCTCCCAGCTTTGAACAGTAAGTTTGTCGAGGAGTATCATGGTTTGGGCTGGAATAGTTAATTTTTTTTCATAGATGCTTATATGATGTGGTTTAGATTTTTGACGAAAATAGTGGTGATAATTCACCAGTGTTTTGCTTGTTGTAGAGCAGTGCTTACACAGAGCCAAGGACTTTATTTCTCTTGATGCCCTGCCAGAAAGGATTCTAGTGGAGCACAGGGAGGTGGGAGAGCTCAGAGTCAGGACAGCTAACCAAGGCTGACCAAAACAATATTCCATACCTTATGGTCTCAGCAATAAAAGCTGGGGTAAAGAAGGAGGAAGGGGTAGGAGGGGTGGAGTGCTGAGTCTGGCTGGGATGCAGTTAACTTTCCCTGCAGCAGCCCATATAGTGCTGTGCTCTGCACTTGTAGCTAGAATACCACTGGTATCACAACAGTGTTTTGTCTATTGCTGTGCAATACTGGCACTGCATCAGGGCTCCCTCCAACGCTCCAAAATCCAGCAGGCTGTAGGTGGGCAAGAGATGTGGAGAGGACATCACCAGGACAGCTGACCTAAACCAACCAAAGGGATATTCCTGCTTCCCAGAATGTGGCCAAACATCATCGCTCATTGATGGGAAGTACAGAGTAAATGCTTTTCTCTTTCTGTGCTTACATGTAGCCTTTTTGTAGCCTTTTTTTTTTTTTTTTTTCTCATTTAATTAAATCATCCTTATCTCAAACCTTGAGCCCTTACCTTGAGCCCTTTGTGTAGTATTTTCTTCCCCTTCCCCTCTGAGGAGGGAGAGTGAGAGCAGCTGTGGTGGAACTCAGCTGCCCACCTGAGCAAAACCACAACAAGGTTGTGAGAAATATCATGTATCACAAAATCACAGAATCACAGAATGGCTGAGGTTGGAAGAGACCTATGGAGATCATCTAGTTCAAGCCCCCTGCTGAGCAGGATCACCTAGAGCATGGTGCACAGAATGACACCCAAGCGGGTTTTGAGTATCTTCAGAGAAGGAAACTCCAAAGGGGACTCCACAATCTCTCTGGGCAACCTGTTCCAGTGTTCTGTCACCCTCAGAGTAAATAAAAATAAAATAAAAATACAAAATATGTGACTTGTCTAGAACTGTGTGAAAACAAACCACATGATGCTAGGGTGTAATCACAGATTTAGTAAAGATGAGAAAAGAACACTCATCATAACTCTGCTCTGTCCTAGTTAGCCTTAAGAAAAAAGACATGTATTCATGCTGTCACCCACAGTAATTTCCTACTACTTTTCATCAACTATGAAAAAACACATTTCAAAGATAATTCCTTCCTACTTTCTTTGTTCTACCTTCTAAACATGCTGTTGAAGATATTTTTTTTTATTATTATTTATTAATAAAAAAATGTGAGAATTCTGTAATAATCAAGTTCTTCTGGTAGCAGCAAGTCATGCAGTCACCTGGGCTGCATATCCACATAGGAGAGAAAATTAGTGTGAACCAACAAAGTTACCGTCTCTCACTAATTGTGGTAGGGTGAATGAGGGGAATTTTAGAGACAAGGAAATACAAACCTCTAGGACACCAGGGTTCTCTATTTTGACTGAACACTCACATTTGAGCAAGATGTTTTGCTGGACCCAGAGCACTTTTCAGAAACATTCCAGAGGCATTTATTTTGACAAAACTTTTAGTGGAAAGGTTTTATTTGAGAAATAATACTCAGGAGAGAAAGGCTTGCATCAAAAATTTGACCTTTTCAACATGAAACACATATTTTGACACACATCCATTTTGCAGTAGCATTTAAAAGGCTTTGTTTTCAAGCCAAAGCAGAATTAAAAAAACTCTGAAACTTGAAAGCTGTCAGAAAAGTAAATCATTATTTTCTAGCAAACTCTACCTATTGCCTTTACTTAGAATAACTTATTTTATTCAATGCTGATTTAACCAGCCATAACTTAACATGATCCAAAGTGCATTGTTATTAACACTTTATTATTGTGTCATTGTATCATGTTATCATGTCAAAATTCACTGGAGTTCTCCACTGTAAAGCTCAGGGTTTGAAAATCTTACCTGGAGCATGTCAGTGAGTGCTAATAAAATGGAAAAGACATTTCAACTGTTATTTGTTTCTTTGTTCATTTTTAAGGACACTTGAATAAAAATAACCACAAAACTCTCAAGCAATCACTTTTCCTTATATGTGTTTCTCATACAGATTTTTTTTTTCTCCTTTTGTCATAATTTCATATCTTATCATCAAGTTACTGGGTAGGTATTACAAAAAATGTGAAGCACAAACCTCAGTTTGGATTTGTAATATAGGACTGTGTAGTTCAGTTAAGTAAAACCTTAAATATTTTTTAAAGGTACTTTTTTTTTTTTTTTGAATTTATTATTTAGGTTAAGCTATTTTATTACTCTTAATGGACTGCTTTATTTTTTATTTACTTATTTATTTATTTTCATCTTCAGGATATCCAGCCCCTATTGGAAATGCAATCTCTTAGATGTTGCTAAAACAAAAAATGAATGCCTAAAAATATGGAGTGATAGTTCTGAAAACTGAAGTTTAGTGAGCTTGCACAGGCTATGCAACAAAAACTTCCTTAGATCTCTTTTTATGTGCTTAGTATTGAGCCTGACTAAAAGGAATGATACGTGTAATCTTGATATGGACTTTGGGTCTATATGAAATCCTTCTTTATTTTTGTGTGTACAAAATTTAGTTCACCATACCACTGTTGTCAAGGTGCATCAAAGAGATTATGAATTCAGCATGAGCAAAGAGACACTATGTTGCTTTGTTGTTTTATGATTGCTCATAGATGTCTCTAAATATTTTAGATGTGTGACAGACAATAAGGTAACTATAATATGAAGATAGTTCTCTGTTTCAGAGTCTAACCTCTCAGTGGAATTTGAGAGAACCTTGAGCCTTCAGAGTAATTTTGTGAAAGCTAAACAGATGAATTCAATATTTAAATAATTATCTGACTCACAAGCAGCAAATTATCAGCATTGCTGTTTATTGTTAAAAATAAGAAGACAGCAAGTGTGTCTCTAAAATATCTTTTTGAAGTAGTCCTTGTTCTTGGAAGATTCAGCAAACTGAAAAAAAAAAAAAAAAAAAAAATATTAATTTGTTGAATAGAAAGGGGACAAGGATATGCAGCAAGATATGTATTGCAGAGGATGTTCCTCCTTTTCATGTCTTTTGCTCACTTTCCCATTTGTTTCCCAAATGCCTAAATCTACTCAGAGAAAGTTAGGGCATGTTATATATGGAGTGGTAATTCGTGTCGAGAAAACAGTTGATATTAATAAAGAAGGGAGAGATTTGGGAGTGTGTCGACGGGGATTGGAAAATCCCGTAAGTGAGATAACATTAGGCTCTTAACGATGAGGCCATCAGGAATGTAAAAGAGTTTAGAGGGAACAAAGAAGGGTGATTCAGGAGACTCATGCAGTCTCAGGTTTCTTGTTCTCCAGCTGGTTTCTTGTTCTCCAGCCATTAAGGCATGGATGTTTCTGGGTGTTTGCTGTTGTTGTTACATTCAAAGTTTTTTGACCAATGAAAAGTTGTTTTGAAAAGAACTGCTGTGGAGAGAAGGGTATAAGAGGGGAGCCTGCCCTCAAGGAAAAGAAGAAGAAGAAAAAAGGCAACACGATGAATGGATTTTTTATTTATTTTTATTTATTTATTTATTTTAACATGCATTATTTACGTTGTCTTGGACTGGTACAAATTCTGCTTATGTTTGGGTCTACATTTTTTTGAGTATTAGTGTACCTCTGCATGTCTACATTGTTTCTACCATGGATATGGTGTTTTTTTGTTTGTTTGTTTGTTTTTAACAGAGTAATGCATTTCTAGAAATACTGCAATGTTACACATGTTATGATGGAAAAGTTTTATGGGGCTTGCTCTTTGTCTTTGTTTTGTGCTCTGGTCCAGGTTGGTACAGATGGTCTGTGTTTTCCTCATTGCTACTCATTGTCATTTTTATCGTTATAATGGGATAGTGGAGTTTGTTTTAAGTACAGTCTAGTTCTTTCCCCTTCCCATTACATTATCACTGATTTGACAACTAAATGGAGCCTCCAGGTGTTGGGAGAGCTGTTTTTTCTTGTGTAAATGTGCTTTTGTATAAATGAAAGAGCAAAATTCCTTTCCAAAGTAAAATGGATTGAGTGTTTTTCTAAATGCACATCATGTCAAAGGTTTTGTATAAACTCATATATGTTCAATATTTTGCACATGAATAACACCAGCCAATGATGTTTGTGTTAACCTATTTTCTTGTTCCCGTTTTCTGTAGGATGTTAGCCTAGTTCTGCTCATTTTACTACTGATTATTAGAGTATGGAAAAAAAAAAAACACAGGATTATTTTCTACTGGCAATCACTTAGTGATGGAAAGAAGGTGATGGTGTATGCAGTGTAAGAGATATCTGCCCAGGAGTCATCTCGTACAATAATCAAAAATTGTGATTCTTGTTTTTCTTTTATGTGCTGTGGTTTACCTAGTTTTGTACAAGTTAGTGCTGCACAGAGAATAGAAATTTGTCTTTTAACTCCACCTGTTTTTTGGACTCTGCAATTTGTTTTTACACTTGGATTGTTGAATGTCTGTCAAAATTCATGATATTTATGAAAATTTCATCTTTGAAAGTTGTTTTGTTGATGAGCTGTTTAAATAATTTCATATCATAAGTCTGTGAGAGTTTATCTACATGTGCAAGCTATTTTATTTCCATTTAAGTCTGGACTTGCAGAGCAAAAGACCTAAGGGGAAAGTGTTGGAACTGAGAAACAACATGAAGCAGCTCAGCTAGATTTATTAATTAATTTTATTTATTTATTTATTTTGTGTGTGTGTGTTTGCATGTGGGATTATTTTAACCAGTCTGAATTTATGGATGGATATGCAGAAATAGAAAGTTAACACTTCACGGTTACATAGTGCATTAGAATTTAGGCATTTTAAACTTAGTTTCTCTGACCCTGGATGCATATGCCTATGGAGATAGATACAAATTGACCCAGCTTCTTGTAACCACGTTCTGAGTTGGCTAGACAGAACCAGCTTCAAAGCATGCTTGTATACTCATGCAAGTACATTCTATTAAAGGGACATAAGCTGAAATACAAAGCATATTGTCACAAGGGTTATCCAGCCCTGGGTAAAGGCAAATTGAACAGCACTTACACAAGTAGAAGCAACTTTTGGCAATACGCAACCATCTCTTAATCTTCAAGTGTCTCTCTGTTTAAAAAAAAGTGGATTTTTTCCTTTTTATTGTTATTATTTCTTCTGTTAGCTCTTTTCTCCTTGCCTTGTTTAAGGTTACAGACTATTTCTTTGTGCTATTTCTTTGTGATCATGTGTCATCAAGTCCAACAAAGTCCCAATTTCATATGAAACCTCAAAGAACTGTGGAAATATGAGCACACTGATAGTTCTGAGAGTTGATTTTGTTGTTTTAATTGAAGTAGGTAGGGCTGTTTTAATTGAAGTAGGTAGGGTAGTGGCATGAATACAAAATCTTAACTGTGTGAAATGGGTGCTTCAAAATTAGTAAAGCCGAACACCATTAAGAATGTTCCCTTCAAAGCATTTTGATATTTCAGTCCTTGCTTTCTTCCACAAAGGGAGAAAAATGTGGAAGTCCTTCAGCTTCTCAAAAGTTAATATATCAATTACAAAACTTAGTATATCAACTCTCCAAAATAAAACCAGCTATTTCTGAAATTTTGATATGATCTGAGGTGTTTGCTTGAGTTAGTTTACCTTTTTGCCAAGTATTTCCATTGTGATTTGGCAGTCAAGGGGGATGGATATTTTAGCTGCAGAAAAACTTATTACATCACCATGATTTGTGTCCTGGATGGTGCAGGAGATCCCTAAGACAACTGAAGTCAAATAGAATGACCCGCATGAAAACATTTTAGTCTGTTAATGTGAAGCATTTTTATGATGCTCTAAGGAATTTGAAGCAATTGTTAGGTTTGTAATATTAAAAAAAAAAAAAAAAAGTAATTTGTTATTAATGCTGTACTTCTACTGAGCATTTTAATTTTACTGAAACTGCCTTTTCCATTGGATAATTTATGTAATGATCTGTTCATAGAAATAAGTTACAGTAACAGATATGAGATCTATTTTGGCTATAAACATCTTTTTGTCTAATTTATTCATTTTAGATTGGCATGCTGTAAGGAGAAAATATCAGGAGAAATTATATTCTAGAACAACATGGATGAACACTGCACATTGGTAACATTCTGCAGTTAGTTACAGTTTTTAATCATTTTCATCACAGTTCTCACCTACACAAACCAGTCTGAATACAATTGCTTTTTGATGTAGGGAATTGTAATTTAGACAAGCAGATTATCTCAGTGGATTAAGATCTGAAGGCTATAGGAAATATTTTCAAAATTATAAAACCATTTTTGGAGCTCTAGGCTGTTAATTTTTATCAAGATTAAATCATCCAGATGTCTTCATGTAAATTAGCTTTACCCTTCAAGACAAGAATTCTGGCATATATTTTGGCTTTTTATATTTTATTTGAATATATCTGAATAAGAAATCTATGGTGTGGGGAGGTGGAGCTTGCATTTTAAACTGTTTAAGATTCTAGAAAAATTAGTCAGGGATTTCTTATCAGTCTCAAAACAGTAGTATGTGTTGAAGTCTATTGAGACTAGTCAAGCATATTTTTCTACAGTGTAATAATCCAAACTCAGAAGGTCTTTCCAGGAAGCAAAGTTTAGACTGGCATACCCAAATGTGGTTTTATACATAAATGTTATTTATGACTGAAATTTTACTATCTCACAGATTTTTATAATGGCTAGTGAGAGTTCCTTCAATAAATTAACCTTCTGATCTCTTCTCGCTGCAGTAAATCTCTCTATAACTAGGATTAGAAAAAGTTACTTTAATAATATTACAGAAGTTTATATTTAATATTTTTGGTATGGAGAAGCAAGTACAAAATTGCTTGATCACACTAGAGCATTTTGGAGTTACTAGTTATAACAGAACTATATATATATTTTGCAACTACCATCAGTATTGGATCAATTTCTTTCAGGCTCTCTAATCTATAAACCTTTGTTCACATAGTTAAAACTGTTTGTCTGAAATGAATGATAAAAGAAAGTCAAAGCCAGCCGTATCATAGCATTTAACCCTGTGGGAGAGAACATAGTGTTACTGTAATGCATGAAGGTGTTCAATAGGAGTTCAATTTCACTAGTAATTTTCCAAAACCCACAGACAAATACAGACACAAGCACATGGGAATACATGCAAATCACTACCCATGGATAAAAACAACAATCTAGAGGATTTTCAACTTTTATCTTTCCTTTCATTGGTTCTGGGATTCATTTGTGAATGTTCCTGTTACAAAGGAGATTTTCTTTCATGGGTTTTACATTACAAAAAGACATTAAATTGCATGAGCTGATTAAAAATCATTTAGAATAATTTTTTTTAGTCTCACCCTGAAACACAGCTTTAAAATAAATTTAAAATGTTACTCTTTAGTTTCAGATCCGACTAACAGGTGGGCAATGATCCCTTGTGTGTTCTGAACTTTGTTTTCTTAGGTCATCCTCTTGGAAATTATGAGAGATCCTTACCAAAAATTAAGGCAAGACTGAGAGAATATACATTTTGCTTTCCATGCATACATAGGATAATCTTTTTAATAAGATTAAAACCCTTTCTTCATAGTCATTATGATTGTTCTCACAGATTTTAGGAATGATTTCTGTTCTATATCATGGTTTATACACCAGTATAAGATCAAATGTTGATTTGTTTTATATTTTTTTAAAACTTATAATTTAAACTGAAATAATATGTAACCACCAAAATAAACAGTTAGATGTAGTTATAGACTTATTTTATTGCATGTTGCCATTTCTGTATTTAAGCAGGAGAGACATGTTAAATATGTAAATATATGTTACTTAAATATAGATTAATATGTTTATTTTACAATACCCCATGAAGATGTATTAGGTTTTTCTTAAAGTATTAGCTGTAAGTTCTCCAATATATTAGTCCTTTATAATAGCATGCTGTAGCCCACAAATACAAAATTTAAATATTTAAATTTTAAGACTTTTAGCACATCTGAATGATATCTTACTTGTTTACTAAAAAATGTTTGTTTGTTTACTGGTAGAAATTTGCTAAGCATTATCTTAATTAAACAGAATTGTTCAAACTAAAATAAACTGTATGTAGAAGGTTAATTAAATCACTTAACATCACATACCCCAGTTCCCAACCTGCACTGACCACATAAGATAATTAAAACTACAAAGTTAAGATTCTGTCCTAGAAGTTCATTTCTATATCATTTAATATTTCAATATGTCTAATGTAAAACATGTGCATGATTTAATAGTGCACTTCATGTTAAGATAAAGTTAGGTTAATGTTAACCTCTCTAACAACTAATGGAGTACAGCAGATGATTAAATGCTCTTCTAGAATTTGGAAGGATTATGGACCTAAACTCCCATCCCTGAGTCATTCAAAAATTGTTCATAACATGAAAGGATTTTTTTCCCAATTAGTAAGAAGAGGAATAGGCTTGATGGATTTTATTCAATGGTATGATAATATTTTGGGGAGTTATGTTTTCTCTCTGTAACCTCAATTAACAAGAAAAATATTTTTTTACCTTCATTTAATCCCCAAAGTGTAAGTCCTGCAAAAGCTAACTATATATTCTACTAATTTAAAAGTGAAGAGCATTTACTTAAATCGTGCAATAATTCTTTACCAAAAAGAGCTAAGCAGGTTCAGACTGCCAAATAAAACTTAGCAGGTTTTATTTGTTTGCTTTCAAAATGAATAAATGATTCCATAATAGAGGGAGTTCTGCAGAAGCCTCAAATCTTCACTAATTCATGTTAAATTCATTGAATTAGTTTGGCTGAAAAATAAATTAGATAAAAGAGTAATGGAAATGAAATAAAACAAATTATTGACTGTTCAGAGTTTTCTAGCACCATAATATCTGGGGGGGGGGGGGGGGGGTGGAGGCAATAGTGCTTGGAACAGAAGTTTGTAAGTTTCAGAGATAAGGTTCAAATTCCCAAAGGCAGGTCCCAAGAAAGGGAACCAATCATTGTATATCTTGGCAAAGGAACAGGACTGCTTGAGTCAAAGGAGGATGTTGTTAGGTTTTGAGATAAAAGCTCACCTGCACACCCACATGGAGAGGCAAAGGCAAAAGTGTGAAAAAAGGCAAACATGTTTTAGCCTGTATAACACCATGTTGGGCTACTCCTAGGCCCACAACAGGCAGCATTAGGTCATCAAAGACCCACATCCACAAACCCAGAAAGCACAAGGCCACAATGGCAGGTGGAAAAAACAAATTAAGGACTCTGAGCAATGAACACCCTGTCCAGGTCTCTCCCAGAGCTGATCTAGGACAGTTTCATCCCCAGTCATGAAACCCGTCAACACAAATCATACAAAGCTCTAACCAGATCACCTGCCTGGCTAAGAGGAGTCACTGCCTGGGGTGGGACACATGGAATGCAGGGGAAAAGCATACTAGAAAAAGGAGGGATTTAAGTAAATGGGGAAAAAAAAAAAAAAAAAAGTCTTAAGACATAAAAAGTTCTGTTCACATGTAAATAGTTTACTGGTCAGTAGGCTTGTCTGACTATGACCTGGGCCTTTCTTTTTATAAATTCCTTTCTAACCCTTCCCTGCATGTGGGTTTTCTGCTCTGTGTGTGTGTATCAGGGTGTGAGTGCAGCAAGCAAAAACAGACCTTTGTTTGGAGGGACTGTTCATCTATGGTACAACAGAGGGAATGAGTGCAGGTGTATGACAGAGGTGTGATCACAGTGAAGACTGAGATGGTGAGTAGGACCTTGGGAGCTGATGCGTGCATGAGTCTGCAAGGGTGAGAGCACAAAGTCAGCTATGGTGACTGGGGAAGTCCAAGACAGCTGTGTGTGTGTGGTCAGCCAGATGGTCTGTACCAGCAACTGGAGCGGGGCTGTAGCCTGAGAGGCTTTCATGCCCAGGGGACTGCAATTGGGAAGAAGGTTTGAGACACCTACTGGGCAGACTGAGTCTGAACCCATCTGCTAGAGGGTTCATGTACGTATATATATATATATGTACAATTTGTGTATATTGACACTGTTGGTGTTGCCTTTGTGCCTGTGAGTGTTGTGACTGTCTGCCTGTAATTTGTCAACCACGTATATATTCATACACGTATATATGTGGTGTACATATGTGCTTTGTGTGCATGTGCCTGCTGGAAATAGGTCTTCAGCCTCTCTACTGGTAAGAACAGTGGACATGGAGCTACATCAGCAGCAAACTCTCCCAGCCTGATGGATTACACATGAGATGTTTTATTTGGCTCAAAATATTTAGGTGAGAAGTGAGTGGAAGGGAGTAAAATAAAAAGGTATGTTAAATGCATTTTTAGGTTTTCTCCCTAATCAAATCAATTAGTTTTGTGACCTCACTTTTCATTTTTAGGATCCTTTTAAAACTATAGATCTGTTCTCTAAGGCAGGTTCTGGAAATCCCACCTTCTGTTTGTAGTGTTTATTTATTTTTTTTTCCAAGAGACAAATTAATTTACAGAATAGAGTTCATCAACTGTTTGCAAAATCATCATAGTTTAGCAAATGAAGAAATTAGCCCATTAGAGCACTGAAGTCAAAGATTGCAGGTAAGCACTGCAAATATTCACAGCATAGGTATATTCACTGCATAATTTCTTATTTCAGTGACTTTACTCCCAGACAGCTGTAATTCCACAGCCTACTCTAGTCAAAGTCATGTTAGTGTAAGGGAAGGAAAAGAGCATTTATAATGTCTTCCAATGGCTTTTTCAGGCTTTTCCAAATGAATAGAGACCATCATGAGGTTATTTCCCCACCACCAAATTTAAATTTCTTCAACAAATTCTCACCATCAAGAAACTGAATTTTGTTATGACCATTTTTAATTATTAATGATTCAAAATGTTGGACTTAGATTCTCTAATACATCCTTATATTTTCATCTGAATTCTTATTTAAGAGTCTAGTATTGAAATTACAGCTGAATGTTCCTTTAAGAGCTCAGGTTTTGAAGCACACATAATTTTACAAAGAAATTATAGGGTAAAAAACAAAACAAAACAAAAAAACAGTAATTTTGATTTTCATGAAAGGAAGGATTTTTTTTTGTCTCAAAATATGATTTTTTTTTCTCTTTCTCTCTTTTTTTTAAAAAAAAAAAAAAAATGGAGTTTTACTCTATAATGTTGCTTCTGCTTCTGCTTTGTCAAGGCATTATAGTGCATATATCAAGGTTGGTGTTCAAACTTCAAATGTACTTTTAAGGGAATTGCTTACAGGTTTGAATATTTCCAAATATTGTCAAGTATTTTCTTCATCAATGTGTATTTCACCTGTGGGCTGCCATGTAGGGAGGAGACGTGTTACATATGACTGAGTGTAGGTCTAACAGGACTAACAGTGTTATCTGCTGACAGTGATATTTTCATACTCAGCCCAACAATCAAGAAAGACTATAGGGAGATAGAAGCCAATATAAAGTACTTTCAAGTTGCAAATTAATAACTGAAGTTAGTCTCTCAAGTTATCTCATTAAAGTGTTTATTGAAGATGCAAAGAAAAGGTAGTTAGAGGCAGCAACTGTATCATTTAAGAACTGATGAATTTAAAGCCTAAAATGAATAAATGAACTAAAAACAAAAACAAAAACTTTGAACACAGGTGGAAAGGTAAGCTAGGTGCTCTAAAACACATCGTACATGTAAAGGGTTGAAATTTAGGAAGATGAAGTAGCTTGTATTTCTGAAAATGAAAACTTATAAGAGAGACATACACTGTCAAAACAGAAGATGAGGAGGACATAAAGGCTCAGATCAGTGACACTATATTTTAAAGGGTCCCAGTTATATCTCATAATCTGACCTCTTTTTCCATTTTCTGTCCAAACCAGGACAGCTTTGGATAATATGGAAAGTGTTCTGTGTCTGATTTTGCTACATATACTACTTTTTCTTTCCTCTTCCCTTCCTTTCCTAGTATTATCCAGTCTGCAGGAAAATGCAGGAACTCAGCCCTCCATAAGCCTTTGAAGATGAAGTCCCTTATGCAACTACTTTGCAAAACAAAAGCAAAGATGATTTTGCATAGCACTTCAAGTATAATAATATAAACCACTAGAGGACAGTGGATTGTGTATTCCTGCAGCTCAGAGATAATTATCATTATCAAGACAACTGCTTTCAAAACTCTTAAAAATGAGAGTTTATAAAAAGGCAAAATAACATCTTATCCTTCTCACCCTGTCTACAGTATGTACTGTATAAGCAAGTAGCACATCTGGCAGCTGACAAATATAGTTTTTCTCTCTTTAATTATATGTATTTTCATGAACAGGAAATGTCTGATTGCAGCATGTGCTTCTAATGACGCAAGTTTTAAAGCAAGTGCTTAATACTTGTCATCAGAAAAGCTTGCATGACTGATTTGAGGTGGATAACACCCCCAAAATACAAGGGCTATTGAAATTTGATTTTACATGTCTAAATCTGTTAGCTATGCAGAGCTGGATTTGCAAATCTCAGAAAAAAAAAATAAAAATAAATAAAACAGCCTGTTTTATATTAATTTAATTTTAACTATTTCATCTTCTTTTAGAAGCTACTTTTTTTCCCAAGTCTCCTGGGCAACAAAAATAAAATTTTAGATCTAGTGCATAGGTTTTAGATCAAATACTCAAATCTCATAGCCTCACTTATTTAGCAGTACTTGAATCATTGGTACATACTAATTAATCTTAACTTCACCAAGTCAAACTGATAACAATTTAAAAATAAATAAATAAATAAATCAGAATGCATTTATCCACTTATAGTGAATTAAAAAAAAAAATACAACAAACTAATCAAATTAAAACAAAACAAAAACACCTACATTTAGTAGCTAATATTATTAGAAATTTTCTGGTACACAAAGTCAATGATTTAGAAATCTCTCTCCACATTATATCATGTAGCATAGATATATACATGGGCATACAATTTTAAATTTTAAATAAATGGATATGAAAGCAGTTGAGTAAGGACTATCCTATACCAGATAATGTGCAGAAGCTCCTTGTGCAGATTCTTACTTTGTATTAAACAAAGATAGGAAAGGGCAGACAGTAGTTCCTCTTTTTTGTTGAGGCATGAGTTACTTTCAATTAAATTATTATTGCCTTTAAAACATTTTTCTTGTGAATTTTACCACTGTAGTCTATATATATAAATAAAATTAATATATATATATATAAACAAAAAAATAGACCTTAAAAATAAACAGAACCAATCTTTTTCTGAAAAATAAAAATCAAATGTGAAAGGTCCTTATTCTGTGTTAGTCACTTCGAGAAGTCACTGAACTCTTCAATGAATAAATATGGTCTAGGAGATGAACCTGGAATCCTTGGGTAAATTCTCTTCTGATGTCCATGTTGCTAATGTCAACTATTGCAAGTTTTCCACAAGCAGGGAGTATATTACTGCAAGTAGTCAACCTTTACTTGAAAAATCAGGACAATCATATTTCTCTCTAGACTTTTAACACATAAAGGACTGAACAGTATAATTATTATTTATAATGTTGATTCAATGATTGTAATCTGGTTATGCAGCATGAAGTGGTACTTATTTCTAAAAATTCAATTTGCTTTTCTTTATTAGAAGATGTCCCGGTTCTGACTGATGTTCCAGTATTATGGAAAATGTCAATGTCAGTAGAAAATTTTATTTCTCAATCCCCTTCAGAATCAGAGGCATTAAAGGTGTTAGATCTACCAGCTGAGTTATTAGTATGGTCATTTTGTATCACATGACCATACTAATTAGGCCATCAAATTCCAGGGCAGGCGAAGGTCTTGTCCTTGTTTTCTTTTTTGAATGGAGCAAGGTAAATTCAGTGTTACTTCTATCCTATTCTAGTGTTGAAATTGTCCCAAGAGATGAGTCCTTCTTTTCTGAAATTAACAGGTACATATTGTTTTGACCTGTTTCTGTATCTATGTATACGAAACCCTATTTTAGGACATAGCCAGGCATCTGGAACTTTTCCTTTTTCATAGACTTCAAGATTTTCACCATGATTTTATTTCTTCTCCATTTTGATCATCTGTTTTTTATTACTATTGCAGTCTTTACAAACATTTTATTCGCTGTGTGCAGATGACCCACATTTGAGAAATGTCTTATTAATCCTGCCTGCTCTAATGGCTCATTAAAATCCATGTCTCCCTACAGCCCTTGGTCACCAGCATTTCTGTGAAAATCTTACGTCACACTGAGGAGACTTGAAAAAAAATAATCTTCCTTTCTCTTCAACTAGTGCTAAAGATATATAGGTATGATATATTATACCTATGTGTGGGTAGTTAGGGTCTGGTGGCCGGAAGATGTCGCGCTGTACGGAAAGGTGGAGCCCCTCCCTTGATGGGCAGTAGCGCGTGGTCTGTGATGTAAGCAAGCGGAAGTGACATTATGGGCCTCAGCTATATAACCCCATGTGACTTGACAATAAACACCATTTGCCATCCACCACATTGGTGTCTGTGAGCCAATGGACCGAGCGGCCTGGGGTTGGTCGCCGTGCCATTCCTGAACCAGGTCGCCACTGCCCCCTGAAGGCAACACCTATGGCAAATTATAGGGTAACTAAATCAGTTATGCTTGTTATGAATCATTTAAGGAGTTGCTAGGTAGTTTACATTTTAGACTCAAGTGCGGAAAACAGACTAGGAACACAAAACCTTCTCTTTTAGTGAGAATTATTCAATAGATTGTGTTACAACAGTTCCATGACAAATCAAATCAAAACTCTATCTAGCTCAGTATGCCATGTCTGACTTAATCTTGTTATCATGTTTAAGACAAGAGCATAAAATCAAGACCAGATGTAGTTTAAGATTCCTTTTGGTATATCCTCTCTTTACTAGCCAGATTTCCTGACCTGAAAATTGCACTCTGTCAACCACACTTGGTAATGATCCTCTTCATTGAATATGTCTAAAACTGTTTTGAATAAGTTTATACTGCTGGTATCAATTTATTTATTTATTTGTTTGTTTGGCAAAGAGCTTCACAGTTTCATTAGGAATTGTATCACAATGCGTTCTATTTTTTAGTTTTCCTTTGTTTTAAATCTGGTACATAATTGTTTCTTTGAGTGTCCCTTAGTTTTTGCATTCTGAAGAAAAATACAAAATTATTCCCCATACCACTTCTCTATCTCAGTAATGATTTCATAAATCTCTTTTTTACTTTCCAAACTGAAACATCTAATTTATCGTGGCTTTCATACATATGATTATTCAATTTACTTGCTTAAGTAAATTTTATTAAAATTTTTATGAGAAATTTGATTCTCACAAATTTATTGTATTTTCCCAAAGAACATTTTATCAAAAATAATATTCCTGTGGAAGATACACTTTCAGTTGAGCCAAATTTATTATAAAATAAAAAATGTTTTGCTGAAACATGGTCCTGAGTGAACCTGCTAACAACTTTGATGAATGACTAAGAAAAATTATTTTCTCTTATTTTTTATTTTTTTTGCCACTACATTTTTCCTGGACTTAAAATTTTGTTTTTAAGTCAAACAACTTTAGTTTTTGAGTCAAACAACTCAAGGATGTAGAAGAGCAGAAAAATAACTTAAGGTCAACCTGAGCTCATGCTCTCTCTCCAGCTCATGCCCAGAACATATGGCTAGTAGTCTGATTTGCGTAAACTAATGCAAAATCTTGTAAGAGTTAATGAAATCTGAAAGCTACATAATACTTTACTGTTTTACTGGGTGTGACATGTAATTCATATAATTGATATTTGTATCAAGTAAATCCTGTCACACAGATAGTCCAAATCATTTACCTTTGACAAATCTACCACTTACATGTTCTTGACTTGTCTCATGTACTAAAGATAATTTCATTTTTGAAGCACTATATTTTGACTAGAGATAGAGGAGTGTATGAGCCTGACTGTACTCTTCATCTACAGAATAGAAATATTTCCATTTCACTGTTCTTTCCTGGTCTGAAGCATTCATTTAATGTCATTGAAAAATGATATTATATTCTCTTTTTACAAAGGTTGTGTAACATTCAAGGAAAATGCTTGTGTTTATTTTTGTTTGAATGGTTATGTTCCCACACATATGACTTTGTGTGGGAACTCTAAGAGAAAAATCAGAGGTTGAAGAAGGTCCAAGAAACCTGTATTGGTTCCTCCTTGTGATGGTGAAATTCCAAGCACCAAGAGGAAGAAAACTCTGACATTTCATGAAACAATAAATGTTTTTCTAAGCTCTAGGAGCTGAAGTAATGTTTTTAAAACATTAAAGACAAATAGGCAGTAAATAACATTAGCCTTTGACTATCAGTGCTGCTGAACTCCTAGCTCTGTTTCAGACCACTTCAGCTTGAACTCTCCATGATGAAACCATGATGGATCTCCATGATGGTTTGGGATAATTTTAGCATAAATTATTCCCAACGAACAGGCAGCATGAGAATGAGTCACGTTTGGCTCCTTCCATATTACCCAGCAGACTTTACACATCCAAACGCTCCAACTGTTCTCCTGCCATTCTACAGAGGAGGCGACAGCAATTTCATGCTACAAAAACTGCAATACAGTTTGCATGGCTTCAGAACATTTTAGCAGGGGAAAATATACCTAAATTACTTAAATTATGTGTGCAGGTCACAGAGAAGATCCTAGAACAATTTCTATGGAGTGTGGATGCAGTCATCCGACCAAGAAAGTAACCAAATCTAATTGGTATGGCCATAAATCAGTTAACACTGTTTGATCTAGGGCCAAGATCACTCCATCCTTCTCTCTTGTTTAGCATGCAAGTTTTAGTAGTGAATTTATGCTTATGTTTTATGTGCTTGTTTATATAATTTTAATCAGGCTTTTAGTCACAATAGCCTTTTTTTCATTATCCAATTTAATTACAAGAAATGTTCAGAGAAGTTAGCAAAAGGGACCCTCCGTCACTGAGTTATTTTTGTACATATGGGGAAAATTGTATTTCCAACTGCATAAATTAGACAACTTTGTTCTTGAATAGGGATGTTTTTATTGCAGTGAACAATTTGGAGACACTATATATGCATATGCTGATAACTTTTTGTTACCCAGATAGTCATTGCCTGTTTTAATATGGCATTTACTATCATTCCCCTCACTGGAGTCAAACTTCCTTGTTGAGAAGTCAAGAAATTTTTACATAGTTTACTTAAGAAAGGAATAATATGTGGCAACCCTTTTCCAAAACTGCAGGTATTATATGTGTCAGAAAATTAGAATAAGTATTTGTAGACATTTATTTTATTCTATTTTTATTATAAGTGTAGCATTTAAGCTAACACAGAAACATTATAAAATAGTCTCAACAGCAAATAATATAAAATAAGAGTGGTTAACCATGTATCAATGCATTTCTGCTAATATCTCTTATCACACAATGGGACTTATCATCTGGCAATCCAAAAGTGGGTTTAATTTAGGCTGGCAATTTAGTCTCTCTTTATAGACAAGGGAGAAACAAGCAATTCCAGAAGAAGAGTAATTCCATCAATGGATAGCAAATTCTTTAGCGGTGCCTGGATGTTCTATCCATTGAGATGACATGGAAAATAAACCATTCGAGACTCTACCTAATTTTTAGACAGCTGAAGTTAGTTGAGATTAACTATGTTCTTTGAAATATACATATTTCCTTTCTTACTCTTAATTTTTCTTTTTCTTCTTAAACAAAAGAACCTTATACCCAGGAAAACTGATAACATTAACAACTATTCACTTCAGATCATAATCAGAGAGTACATAATAATTTAACAGTGAAATATTTACCCTTTTCTGTAGTGAAAAGTGCTTATATAAATCTATTTATTGCAGTCCAGACACAGAAATCACTCAGAGAATGCATTTATTTAAAAAATAAGTACTCCCAAAATGCAGTCAATTTCATAGCATCATAGAATGATAGAATTGTTTGGGTTGGCAGGGACCTTAAAAATAATTTACTCCACTCCCTCTGCCATAGGCAGGGACATCTTTAATGAGACCAGGTTGCTCAAAGCTCTCACAAACCCAACTTTGAACCCTTCCAATGTATCCAATGCATCCACAGCTTCTCTGGGCAAATTGTTTCAGGGTCTCACCACCCTCAACATAAAAAAAAAATAATAAATAAATAAATAATCTTCCTTTTACCCAATCTAAATCTTTCTTTCTAATCTTTTCTTTTAGTTTAAAACTGTTAACCCTTGACTTTTCTCTACAGGCTCCACTAAAAAGTCTTTCTCCATCTTTTTCTTCGGTTCATTTTATATATTGAAAGGCTGCAATAAGGTCACTCTGAAGCCCTCTCTTCTCCAGGCTTAACAATCCCAACTCTGTCAAACTTCTTCAAAGGAGAGGTGTTTCTGCCTTCTGATCATTTTTGTGTCTCTCTTTTGTTCCCACACTAACGTGTCCATGTCTTTCTTGCGCTGGGGACACCAGAACTGGAAGAAGTACTTCTTGTGTGGTCTCATGAGAGCACAGGAGCACATCCATTGACCTGCTGACCACACTTTTACAGCACAGGATACAACTGGCTTTCTGTGCTGTGAAAACATGTTTCCAGCTCATGCTGAGTTTTTAATACACCAGTACCCCCAAGCTCTTCTGTGTAGTGCTGCTCTCAATCAGTTCGTTACACAGTCTGTACTGATAATGGGATTGCCCTGATGCAGGCACAGGACCTTACACTTGGCTTTGTAGAACTTCATGAGGTTCACATGGGCCTGCTTCTTAGACATATCAAGGTTTCTGAATGTCATCCCTTCCCACTAGTGTATCAACTTCACCACCCAGCAAGGTGTTATCTGCAGATTTGCTGAGTGTGCACTCAGTTCCACTGTCCATGTCAAAATAAAGATATTAATTATTATTGGTCTCAGCATGGTCCTTTGAGACCTTTGACTTTTTACTGGTTTCCAGTTGGACATTTAGCCATTGGCAGTAATCTTTGGATACAGCCATCCAGACAGTTGCTTTTCCTTCAAATAATCCATCCATCACAACAATACCTCTTCAGTTTAGAGGTAAGAATGTCATGAGGAACCACAACAAAGGCCTTACAGAAGTTCAGGTAGAAGTCAACAGTGTCTTCCCTTGTCCACTGATGCAGCCAATCCTGCAGAGAATGCCATTAAATTTGCAGTTGGTGAAGACATGTTGTCTGCATCTCATCACCTCCGATATTTCATGTGCTTCAACATAACTTCTAGTGAGGTCTGTTCATTCATTTTACCAGGCACTGAGGTGAGGCTGACTGGTCAGTAGTTTCCAGAATTCTCTTTATCCTTTTTTTAAAAATAGCTCTAATACTCCTTTTACTCCACTCACTGGGGAGTTTGCCTGACTGCCATGACTTTTCAAATATGACGTACAGTGGGTGAACAACTATACCTGCCAGTTCCCTAGGGACTTTGGAATGCATCTCATTAGGTCCTATGGATTTGTGTAGGTTCAGCTTCCTCAGGTGGTCTTGAACATTATGTGCTCTTATGATGGGACATTCCCTGCCTTGAGGTTCAGAGACTTCAGAGATGTGGGAAGAGTAATCACCAGTGACAACTGAGGAAAAAAAAATGCTGAGTACTTCAGCCTTTTCCATGCCAGTTGTCACTGCTTCTGTCTTATTTATATAGAGAGCTACATCTTTATTCTTCTTTTTCTGACCAACATACCTGTAGAAACTCATATTTCTTCACATTCTTTGACAAGTTCAGCTCCATCTGTGCCTTAGCTTTCCTGATTCTATCCGTACGTATCCTTGCATCCTTGTATTTTTGTATTCTTCCCAAGATACATGCCCCTGTTTTCACTGCCTATGCATTTCCTTCTTACTCTTTAGTTTGACCAGGAGGTCCTTACTCAGCCATGTCAGTTTCCTGTCTTCCCTGACTGATTTCCTAAAAATGAGAATTGAGAGCTCTTGTGTTCTAAGAAAAAAAAGGTCCCTAAAGTGCTGTCAGCTCTGTTCTTCTCCTTTACCCCTTGGGGCAGTTTCCTGGGGGAGGGGGTGTGTGTCTCATCCACTAATTCCTTAAACAATGGAAAGTTGACCTCCTACAAATTCAGGATCTTGACAGTATTTTTTACACATTCCATTTCCCTCAAGATTGAATTTTGCCAAGGCAAGATCACTGCAGACTAGGGTAATATTATTTATTTATATTTAAAGACAACTTGCTTGTTGAACATGGGTAGTTAGCTATGTTCAGACAGGACAGGACATCTGAGATGAAAAGGCATTTATTTTTGGAAATGAGACTGCCTTGAGAACATTAATTTCCTATAGACATTAATATTTGGCTTGATTCTGGTTAAGACTTCCCAGCTACTTGATAGAATGATATTTCCAAATAACCAGCATCAAGGTCTGTTGCAGCAACCACTGAAGTTTGCAGGGGCTGGTTCTCTTTGTCCATGTCAGTTGGCATTGCCAGTCACCCCTCATCACAGTTTGAAAATTGCTGTGGGCATCTAGGCCAGCCACTCCCCTCCACTGGCACAGTGGGACCAGAAGAGAGAAAAAAAAAAAAAAAAAAAAAAAAAACTTTGAATAAGAGGGTCTATGTAAATGATAGCATTTAAAATTATTTTTCTACTGAAATACTGAGTCTATTGTTTTAGCTTCCAACAGAGTTCATAAAATCAAAATAATTCATCTTATTTAAAGGAATTCTTCTTAACCACTGAAGTTACTCTGATTTGCTGCATTTTTCATGACCACAATGCAGTCTGTTCTCCACAGAATATGCATAGAAAGTAAAAAATGTAGTTTTTCTTTTACTAGAGTTATAAAAGATTCCAATTTCAGTACAAAGCATGTAAAAAGGAAAATAAACACTCAAGCACTACTTGTTAAAACTGTACTAGTAGATTTTACAATGTACATTTGTCATGCCACTGCCTTATTTTTATTATCTATACCATGTTAATCAGAACAAAGCAGTTCTTACAGATGAAAAAAATCTTGAAAAAATCTACCTGTCACAAGTTGCTAGCTACTACAGCTTTTTTTATGAAGTGGGTGGGGGAAAGATATTTTTGTTTCCCCTTTGCTTTGTTTTGATTAATTCTAATTTATTTATTCATTTATTTATTTTAAAATCAATTTTGTCTTGGCATTACTCTATGGAAGTACTTGTCATATGTAGGTCATATTCTAAAACAAAGGACAAATGTAACTAATACTTAATTGAAATACAATAATTTTCAGGGTAGAATATAATTTCAGGTAGCATTGTGGTTATTTATATGTATTTCATTTGTTTAGATTAGGGTGGATTCCTAGTGGCATGTAGCTATCTGCTCAGTCTGTGTGTTAAGAGCTGCACACCCTCCTGCACTGGTATATTCCTGCACTTGTGCCATTGCTAAATCCCACAAATATAAATTGCATTAGGACATCAGATGTAATTAATCTCCATAACTTTATTTAAGGTCTTGTGCTTATATCAATTTAAGATCCTGGCCCTCACGTTATCCACAAAAAGCAGTAATTGTTGTTGTTATTTGTCATGGTTTAACCCTAAACAGCTAAACACCACACAGCCGTTCGCTCGCCCTCCCCCCTCCCTCTCTGGGATGGGAGAGAGAAACAGGAAAGTGAAGCCCATGAGTTGAGATAAAGACAGTTTATTAAGACAGGAAAATTAATAATAATAATGATAATAATGATAATAATGATAATGATAATGATAATAATGATAATAATAATAATAATAATAATAAATAACAATAATAAATAACAGTAATGATGTACTAGTACTACTACTAATAATGTGTACAAACAAGTGATGTACAATGCAATTGCTCACCACCCGCTGACCGATGCCCAGCCTAACCCCGAGCAGCCAGCCCCCCCATCCCAGCTAGCCACCCCTATATATTGTTTAGCATGACATCAGATGGTATGGAATACCCCTTTGGCCAGTTTGGGTCAGCTGTCCTGGGTCTGTCCCCTCCCAGCTCTTGCTGCACCCCCAGCCTGCCTGTTGGCAGGACAGAACAAGAAGCTGAGACATCCTTGGCTTGGTGTAAGCACTGCTCTGCAGCAATTAAAACATCGGGGTGTAATCAGCACTCTTCTCATCCTAAGCCAAAACATAGCATTCTACCAGCTACTAGGAAGAAAATTAACTCCGTCCTAACTGAAATCGGGACAATTTGTTATTTTATTTTTTTCCCTGTAATATCTATACCATTTGCTTTTGAACATGACAATTTGATTTAGAAACCGTCCCTGAACTATAACTATCATAATATCATTGAAAGACCAACAAAAGAAATGTGACCTTTTGCAAAAAAACAACTTCTATCCAACGTTTCAGTGAGATTCATAAAGTTAACTTAAAACCCCTAAAACTACTAGAAATTGAAGTAATGTCAACATTTGTATGGTTTTGAGATGTGAGCTAAAATGAATCTCTTGTTCATTGACTTACATTCACTGTAATTTTTCTTGCACTTATACTACAGTATGTCAGAGGAGAAGGTAAGGGAAAAGATACAGCTTTAGTAAACAGAATCTGATTTACTAACATGAATTACTAAGGAATAGTGCAAATTTATTTTGTTTTGTTAATAATTTATGTTTAAAGTAATAAAGTACAAGTTTAAAGTACATAAAGTAATAAATTAAATAATATCCTTTGTACATTTCAAGACACATCCAGATAAGAGGGTTCATTGTGTGTAAAGTGTTTCATAAAATAAAAATAAAAAAGACAATTACATTATAATAAAATTGTCTTTAGTCCAATGACTTTATATTAGAATATTTTCACATTTTGGTACCAGACTTGACAATTTCCATAAATTCAATCACAACATTATTAAATTCAAAAGTATCATATAAAATCTACATAGCAACTTGTTTTGTTTGTTTGTTTGTTTTTGATAGAGTTTCTTTCATGCTAAAAAGAGAAGAAAAAAAATTAAATAAGCCTATTCCCTCACAATGATCTAAAAATAAATGCATTCTGGAACTTCTTTTCTATTGATAAAATATATTTTTTACTAATCTTCAGAAAGATAAATACTTTAAAGGATTATTGCAAATTATACTTGCCCAAGATGATGAGAACAAGTCAGTGTCACTAGAATTCTTGAACAATTTATACAACACGTCTTTTTTTTTTTTTTTAGTTTTGGTTTATGAATTCATTCGTTGAATTTAATTGAATACATTGAATTCATACATACAAACTTTCAGATTCATGTTCATCAGCTAATATAATAATAATGGAAAATTAAAGAACTCTTAGCCACAAATTTCCATTATAATTTCCACTAAAATAATCATGAAGAATTGGATAGGTCTTAAGATTTGTTTTAAAATCCAACAATTCAGACATTTTCAATAAAAATCAGACAGAAAATAAAACATACCTCATGCTCTGAGACTGTTCCTGAAAATCCCTCTTGCTGAAGAGGCATCTTACACAGTGTCCCAGGTATTCTAATTATAAATATAAGGCAGATAGATACTATGCCATTTCAGTCCACAGAACTATGAATATAGCTTCATTAGGTGTTGGAAATGAATTGAAAAGTTTTTGTTGTCATTTTTTTCCTTTCTTAACAGTAAAACACTGAGACTTTGAAAATGTCCTCATTAGTATTAGGGAAAGGAAAAAAAAAAAAAAAACACACACACAAAAAAAAAAAAAAAGCAAAGAGTTTCATTTTTTATTATTCATATAAAAGAATATGAAAGTAAGTGTAGAGGAATGTATGGGTGAGGAGAGTGAAGTAAAAGTAAAAAGAGAAAGGAAAACTCAGCCCAGCTTTCTTAAAGGAAGAAATGAGGCAAGTAAGCTATTCATGTTGAAATACTTGAATAACCAGGTAACTCCCTGACCATCAAGTGCTGGGGAATGCATATATACATGTCTACATTGGTATCACTTTTTTTTTTTTTTTTTTTTTTTCCTGTGATTTTACAATTTGGCACCTTCAGAAACAGAAATTTGGCAACTTTTCCAATCAATCAGTTCCAATGGGAATTACCTTATAGTAAACGAAAACTAAAAGTAACAACCTTCAGAACACTGATGACTTTCTGATTTTTTCCCTGATTAATCTGATTCCTTTATATGCAGGCTGAGGGAAAGATAGCAAGGCCTGAAGTGCTGCACAGTCAGAGAGCTATTACTGGAATGAAGAAAGAGAAAGCAGTTACCAGGAGGAGAGAATGACTATGTTTTCAGTTTCCCTGGAATGTGCTATGACCATGGTGCTATGATCTGTGAGATTATTAATATATCTTTTTATTATTATTATTACTGATTGCACCTTGAGAATTTAGAACAACTAAAACAAAAGGA
This sequence comes from Anas acuta, assembly GCF_963932015.1. NCBI lineage: Eukaryota > Metazoa > Chordata > Aves > Anseriformes > Anatidae > Anas > Anas acuta. The sequence goes on from NC_088980.1 coordinate 129,916,839, forward strand.
AAACAAACAAACAAAAAGGATCATTTTCATGCTTTATTTCATCAAAATTTGTATCACCTAACTCTTGTTGAAATGTCGTTATTCTAATTCAGACTTTGATATGAAATTACCTTGATGATGGGAGAATCTAGGTTACTATAGGAGGTGAGAGGAACAAAGCTCAGAGTGGAGCAGAAGCAAACTCATGTTTTAGTGCCTCCATTAAAATGCACTGTATTATTTACAATACTTTGCTAATGTAATTTAGCTTGGAACATGACCAAAAACTAAGTTTTATTTAAAACATACAGTTCAATTTTGGTCACATTCCAAGCAAAATTATTTTAGTAGGGTGTTGTAAATACTGTAGAACATTTTAAAGGAAACACTAAAACATGACAGCTTTTGCTTCTGCTCCTCGTTCCATTACATCATTGGCTCTTCTGCAGTATGCACAGTTTGGAGTGAAACTACATTCTTCAGGATGCCATCTTAAGGATTTCTTCAACTTAAGGTTCAAAAGAACATCCTGATAAGTGAACAAGTGTTAATAAGTCATAAAAAATGATGCAAACTACAATGACAAGAGAGCAAAGAAGACCAATGTGACAATGTGATGCTGTCAGCCTTCATTAGGCTGAATCCTCAGTAGGTTGCAAGATCCAGATTACAGGAGATGCATGAATTTAGCCATCTGCTTTGAAATTCCTTTGCATGTTATTTATAAAATCAGTCTTTTAGCTCAGTATATATATTTTAGTAATTTTAAACTTAAGGAGATACAAATGCATAGGTCTGTTAGACTGAACTGGGTTTCTCCATCAACATTTCTTAACTGGCTTCAAAATACCAACCTGATCGTTAGGAAATACAATGTCACACAATCTGTGTGTCATTTAGGGCTATACAACATAACTACAGAATCTCTATGTTTCTGAAGAAACAAATGAACTCAACAAAGCCTTCTTAAATAGTAATAAATGATATGTAATACTTATTTCCACCTTTTGCTCTGTATATTCCACAATATATATAAACTAATCTACCCACAAATTTAAAATGCTTATTTTGATTTAATTCTGGTGACACAGTATTTCTAGTCCCTCCATCTGCATTGCAGATGTGATGCTTCCAAAAGTAAGATGATTCATACAAGCTAGTCTTTATACAGATAGCTTCAAAATTGTCACTGGGGAAAAAAGTCCAATCCACACAGATCAAAGTATCAAAGAATCAAAGTGGTTTATTGATTTTTTATCAACATATAACTAAACAGCATTCAGTCAACTCTAAATTCAAGATCAATACAAGCAATGCAAGATATACCACACTACCAGACAGTTGCAAAATGTTATGCTTAGAAATTTCTAAAACCCCTTGTATTACTTATCTCAAACATGCACTTTCTCAAATGTAGGCCATGAGGGATGAAGGCTCATACCGTCTGGGCTTGTGGGACACCTGCTGTGGGAGACGTGGGTGTCCTGGTCACTCCCCATTCCCCTGAAGCAAGTGACACCCCAAGGAGGTGACCCTGTGACACTGGGGTGCAGGTCCCAAAGTGCCCAATGCTGGCTGTGGGTGAGCTGGGGATCTCCAAGGAGGGGCTAGACTGCCGGGCCTAGGCAGAGCCCTCAGTGCTGTGAGGCAATGTCAGGCAGAATCCCACCAGACCTCCTGCTGCCCTGTTCCCCTATCCTCCTGCCCATTGCAAATCCTCATGTTTCATTTTTTTTAGACTTCATTTCAACAGTCTCTGTAGCTCCTTGGTTAGTATTTAAACCAACTGGTGGTCATCTTTCTCTTCAGCATTACCAGTCTGGGGTGAAATTCCCTCTCAGCAAGTATGGTGTCCTACTCACCCACAGTGGTACACATGGTCCTGTCCTCTTGATTGCTGTTTTCCCAGGCTTTTTGCCATGGGTGGGTTATGCAGACTTCAATGGCAATGAAATAACCCCACCATGAAACTCAGCATGAAACTTGTCCAAGAAGCAGAATAAATGCTGGAATGAGAACCTAATATATGGTAGTGTGTCAGAAATATTTTCACAGTGGAGTTTTTAATCTCACAGACACTTAAGGGATATTTTCAATATATGGAAATAATTTGGGTTGCAATTTCATATGAACCTTTAGGCACTGCTGTAATACAACTAATATTCATATGGAATCAGAGCTCATGCAGAGATTTTACTGTGGCTGTAATGGATAATGCATGTGCATGCAATGAATGGAATCAGGTGATGATTTTGTGTTTTTAAATTTGTTTTTGAGTGGTTGTTTTATTTTCCATTTTTCATGACTTAACTGTAGGCCTATAGTACACTACTGACTTCATTACCAGGCTTACACTGCTTGCATGCAAATAAAGATATACATACCTGCTGCTTTGTTAAAATTCACCTGCCTAACTTTAAAAATTGCAATACATGTATGTAGCCTACAATAGCAGTAAGTGTGCAATTGAAGTATTTTAAAAAGAAAATCACAGAAAAAAATAACAAAGAAAACATTAAATGTCGCATATAAAACTTAAGATGTACTCATTAGTGTTACCTTCAGTACCAGGAGATGGATTGTTTAATAACAGAAATCTGAACCTCAACTTAGCTGATCGTACTGGAACACAGAGAAAACAGACTGTTCCTACATCTATTTAGAACCCTTACTAGGGAGGCAATTGACTTTCTTTTCCATTCTTGCTGAAAAGCCTTTTAAATGCATTGCTTTGATGAACTATTTGGAAAGTCTGCATGCTTAACTACGTAACTTCTGTTTCGTTCTCCACCCACAAATAGAAGGTAGGTCAAATGCAGCTTTGGTATAAGATGCCATGTGTTATTTCACATTGGAATTTGTTACAACAAAGTCTATTTTGGTACTCAAAAAACCTGCTAATGGTAGGCTATATTTGTATAGCTACAATTAACGTAGAAATACTAGCATAACATGTGCTGAAAGAAAAAAAAAATTACTGTTAGAAATCATTTAAAATTGAAAACATACCCATTGTATATGGAAAAAAAATGTTTTTTAGGCTTTAGTACCTTCAGTGCCAGCATTCTGCAACTGCAGAAGTAGACAAAGGCAAGTGGAATAAACATTTAGACAAAACCAACAAACTCACATGGAAAAAAGTATTACATATATCTGACATGTTGTTTCTGTTTATTTTATGAAACTTGCCTTTGTTTCATGGCCCAATAGATGCAAGATGTCCTTTATTTATATTTTAGATTAAATGTTGGTAAAATACAAACTTTAGCTATTGTAGAGTCATTAGAATTGAAGAGGTCATCCCATCATTAAACATAGCTAGCTAAGGCCATGAGTAGCAGGCCTATTGTAATGAATCTTAGATATTATATTTTCATACATGAGGGTGTTTTGAAAGTGTAATTACTTAGATGCATGTCAGATTTACTAATTTTCTCAGACAGTGATAAGGATGTAAAGCTTCATATGCGCATTTAAGCAATGTAAAATAAAAACTATACTGCTGCATTGTGTGCTTATTTGAAAACCAGTTGTACACTTATTTTTAAAAAGGTTTTTGATGTCTCTGTCACAGGGAAGCTCAGATTCTGTGTATTTATAATTCTAGGATAAAAAGTTATAAAAACAACTTTTTACTCAAGTAAAATGTCATCTTGTTTTTAAAAAGAAGTTTAATTTAGAAGCTGTTTTGTTGAAAGGAGGAAAGTACTTTCCTCAGCTTACCTGGGTTAAATTTCTAGATCTGATATAGGAGGACATATTAAGATGGTGTGATCTAAAATCTACATAAGTCAATACAATCTGTATATGTGGACTTGAAATAATTAAAGTGAAATCACCAGTCACCTTCAGTCACCTGTCTGAAAAAAAAAAAAAAAAAAAAAGGAAATTGCTGATGTGAGTAGAAATTAATGCAGACTTGTGAGATGCACAGATAGTAAAGCGCCAGCAGTTAAAAAATCCAAATTCAACTTACAGCGGATTCAGAATGTTATGTAGAGATATACACATACCATGTATTCTGTACAGACAATGAAGAGAAACAATCATGATGCCTTGATAAAACTCCTGTGAATGACACTGTTCAATTTAGATACTGCTGCTGCTTCTTATATATGGCAAATTAGAGTCTGAAGCTTGGATAGTGGAATCACTATTGCTACCTTGACTGTCAATGTTTTGGCATTTGTAATACTTACCATGACCACCAACTGGAAGCAGTTAGTGCCATTTCTGATGCAGTCATTTACAATGTGAGAGAAATAAAAAACATTCCTTGTACAAATGATGAGGGCATATAAAATTTCAGCTCTCTTAAGAAGAAATATGTTATCTTTTTAAGATAAAATTTACAGAAAAAAATGAAAACTTTTTACCGGACAGGAAAAATTTACATAAATATAATGAAAAATATTTATACATATAAACTGTATACTTAACTTTTGTTCACTTATGTATATATAGTATACTTATATATCCACATATATAGAGAGAGACAGAGAGAAATATATCCATACTTTTCATTTTTTTTTAATCCTAAACAAGGCAGAGTTTCAAAAAATTCAGTGATGTGTTCAGGATATAAGCAGGTTTTAAAAAATGTATTTCAAGAGATGGGAAATGCAATTTTTCACCTTGCTCATGATTAGTGCAGTAACAGTTAGATAGTCAACCTGTTATCCTTCCCCACACCTTCACTACCAGATTGATGAGAATAATCTCTGGATAGCAGGGTTGTGAGAAGTGTGATGAAGTGGTTATGCAGTCTACCTTGTAGCAAGTAAACTTAATGAAAGAGTCTTTTCCTTGGTGAATGCCCACCTACCATGTGTTTGTAAAATTAAGGTTTAAGACTGAGTAATCTTTTCTATTGTATCACAGAACCATCTAAGTTGGAAGAGACCTCCAATATCACAGAGGCCAACCTCTGACCTAACACTAACCAGTTCTCCACTAGACCATATCACTAAGCTCTACATCTAAACATCTTTTCAAGACCTCCAAGGGTGGTGACTGAACCACTTGCCTGGGTAGCCCATTCCAATGCCTCACAACCCTCTCAGTAAAGAATTACTTCCTAATATCCAACCTAAACCTCCCCTGGCTCAACTTTAGCCCATTCCCCTCATCCTGTCACCAGGCATGTGGGAGAATAGACCAACCCCCACCTTGCTACAGCCTCTTTTAATGTACTTATAAAGAGCGATAAGGTTGCCTCTGAGCCTCCTCTTCTCCAGGCCTCCAACTGGATTTGACTCCATTCACCACAACTCTTTGGGCCTGGCTATCCTGTCAGTTTTTAACCCAATGAAGCGTACGCCTGTCCAAGTCACGAGCAGCCAGTTTCTTGAGGAGAATGTTGTGGGAAATAGTGTCAAAAGCCTTACTGAAGTCAAGGTGGACCACATCCACAGCCTTTCCCTCATCCACCAAGCATGTCACTTTGTCATAGAAGGAGATGAGGTTCATCAAGCAGGACCTGCCTTTCACAAACCCATGCTGACTGGGCCTGATCACCTGGTTGCCCTGCAAGTGCCCCGTGATGACACTCAAGATAATCTGCTCCATGAGCTTCCCTGACACTGAGGTCAAACTAATAGGCCCATTGTTCCCCGGGTCTACCTTCCGGCCCTGCTTGTAGATGGGCATCACATTTGCTAGCCACCAGTCGACTGGGACCTCCCCTGATAGCCAGGACTGCTGGTAAATGATGGATAGCATCTTGGCCAGCTCCTCTGCCAGTTCTCTCAGTACCCTGGGGTGGATTCCACCTGGCCCCATCAATTAGCATACATCCAAGTGCTGTAGCAGGTTGCCAACCATTTCCTCATGAATTATGAGGGCCACATTATGCTCATTATGCTTCCCATCTCCCTCCACTAGCTCAGGGTACTGGGTATCTAGACAACAACAGGTCTTGCTGCTAAAGACTGAGGCAAAGAAGGCATTAAGCACCTCAGCTTTTTCTTCATCTCTCGTCATTATTTTTCCCTCTGCATCTAGTAAAGGATTGATATTCTTCTTCGTCCTCTTTTTCGTGTTAATGTATTTATCAAAACATTTTCTGTTATCTTTAACAGTGGTAGCCAGATTGAGCTCCAGATGAGCTCTGGCCTTTCTAATTTGATCCCTACACATCCTTAAAACTTCCTTATAATCCTTCTGTGTGGCTCGCCCTCTTTTCCAAAGATCATAAACCCTTTTTTCTTTCCTAAACTCTAGCCAGAACTCTCTGTTCAGCCAGGCTGGTCTTCCTCCATGCCATCTCATCTTTGGGCACATGGGGACAGACAGCTTCTGAGCCATTAAGATTTCCTTCTTGATGAGTGCCCAGTCTTCCTGGACTCCTCTGCCCTTCAGAACCACATCCCAGGGGACTCTGCCAACCAGTGTCCTGAACAGCTCCAAGTCAGCCCTCCAGAAGTCTAAGACAGCAGTTTTACTGATTCTCCTCCTGACTTTGCCAAGAGTAGAAAACTCTACTATCTCATGGTCACTCTGCTCAAGACAGCTCCCAACCACCACATCTCCCATCAGTCCTTGTCTGTTGTGAACAGAAGGTCCAGTGGGGCGCCTCCCCTTGGTAGGCTCACTAACCAGCTACTTCCATGCTCTCCAGAAACCTCCTAGACTGTTTCCTCTGAGTTGCAGTGCATTTCCAGGATATGTCTGGGAAGTTAAAGTTCCCCATGAGTACAAGAGCTGACAATTTCGCAACTTTTGCCAGCTGCCTGTAGAATTCCTCATCCATCTCCTCCTCCTGGTTTGGCATTCTGTAACAGACTGCTGCCAGGATGCCTGCATTGTTGACCTTCCAACCAATACTAATCCATAGGGACTCAACCTTATAATTCCCAGTCTGAGCCTCGAGTTCTACAACATCAAAACACTCTCTAATATAGAGAGTCATAACATCACCTCTTCAGTGTTGCCTGACACTTCTGAAGAGCCTACAGCCAGTCATTGCAGCACTCCAGCCATTGGAGTGGTCCCACCACGTTTCCTTGATGGCAACCAAGTCGTAGCCTGCCTGCTGCCTGATAGCTTCCAGCTCCTCCTGTTTGTTGTCTATACTGCATACATTGGTGTAGATGCACTTCAGCTGGGCCATTGCCTGCTCTCCTGGCCTTGACATTATTCCCCCTGACATACCTCCAACAAGCCTTATTCCCTCCCCATCCCCCTTCCTACCTAGTTTAAAGCCCTCTCAATGAGCCCTGTAAGCTCCTGTGCTAATGTCTGTTTTCCCCTGTGAAAGGTGGGACCCATCTGCAGTTAGCAAGCCAGGTGCCAAGTAAAGCACCCCATGGTCAAAAAAAAAAAAACCTCAAAATTTCTGTGTTGGCACCAGCCTCTGAGCCACCTGTTTATCATGTGGGCTTTCCAAGTCCTCTCTGTACCCCTCCCTGCCACTGTAGGGATGGAGGAAAACACCACCTGTACTCCCGCTCCACCCACTAACCGTCCCAGTCCTCTAAAGTCCTGTTTGATGGTCTTCAGGCTTCTCTCTTTAATATCATCTCTGCTAGCCTGGACTATCAAAAGAGTATAGTAGTCAAAAGGGTGAACTAAGTTAGGAAGCTTTCTGGCAATATCCCTGACCCTGGCTCCAGGGAGGCAGCAGACTTCCCTACGGGTAGGGTCAGGTCAACAAATATGGCCCTCTGTTCCCCTGAGAAGGGAGTTGCCTACAACAATCACCCTTCTTTCTTTCTTAGCATAGGCAGTCCTGAGCTGTGGAGTTGACTTCCTCACCCTAAGCATCCTCCTGGGTAGAGGATGCTTACCTCTACCCAGGTAAGAGTTCACCTCATTCTTACCCACCAGTCTCTCAAGCTCCAGGGCCTCAAACCTGTTGTGTATGGGCAGCTGGGGAGGCAGGACTGGTAGGGAGGGAGGTTGCCTGTGACGTCGAGCTGTTTCCATTCCTCCTCCTCTCCTAGGTCCCCTCCCTCTGCTCAACAGGTCAGGGGGTCCACCACTATTTGGGGTGTCTCACCGCAGTGCCTTTCCTTCAAACCTTGCAGGGAGTTGCTCCACAGGTCTATCTCCCACTCACACTCCCTGGTGACCCTCAACCTCTCCACCTCCTCCTTGAGCTCTGCCACCTGCTCACACCTCACACACATGGTGTCTCTGCTGCCTTCATAAGGCAGCAACAGGCTCAGGCACTCTGCACATCCAGAGACCTGAACTGTCTCATTTTTGAGCAGGCACTCAGTCTGGGTGGCCACAGACTTTCTAAAAAGAGGTCTCAACCTAGTGATGACCATGGTGGTTTACTTATAGGTAGGCAGCCAGTAGATTAGTTATTCTTGTAAGTGGGGTGAAGCGCTCTGACCTGCCTGAGGTGCACTGCCATGCAAACTATCGCACCTCGCCCTGTTAGCCTCTCCTCTCCTCTCCTCTCCTCTCCTCTCCTCTCCTCTCCTCTCCTCTCCTCTCCTCTCCTCTCCTCTCCTCTCCTCTCCTCTCCTCTCCTCTCCTCTCCTCTCCTCTCCTCTCCTCTCCTCTCCTCTCCTCTCCTCTCCTCTCCTCTCCTCTCCTCTCCTCTCCTCTCCTCTCCTCTCCTCTCCTCTCCTCTCCTCTCCTCTCCTCTCCTCTCCTCTCCTCTCCTCTCCTCTCCTCTCCTCTCCTCTCCTCTCCTCTCCTCTCCTCTCCTCTCCTGTCCTCCTCAGTTTTAAACTCCTCCCTTCTCAGAGAAGGGAGGAACTCAAATATTCCTGATAGTTCATATTGTTCCAGGAACCAGGGTTACTTCTGTTCTTACAAGCCATCTTTCTTGAGTATTCTGTGGATTATTTTGATTTCTTTGGGGATCTTTCTTGCCTCTTTTACATCCTTTGTTTTTGTATTACGTATCTATTTGTTATTTGCACATTTTCCTGGACTCCATTTCTGCAACTGTACAAGTGTCCATTTACCTCTTTGTGGTTACATATTAATACATAATATATATATTACTACATTACACTACATTACATTACAAAATTGTATTCCATTAATCCTCAGCTGCATTACAACATTTGCTACCAGTTATGGCACTCACAATGTTTCAACATACTTCTAAACTGTTGTTCATTAAACTACTCCAGTAAGCTTATGTCTGGGTGTAATGTATACAAAAAATTGCACGCTTCTATGTTTTAGGTGCAACATACCTCTGTTTTGGCTACAAGATCCTATCATATAAATTTCTTCCAGAATCTGCTCCTATACTGTATGCATTCATAGATGTATGGAAAAAGACTACAAAGTGAAAAATGTATTTCATTTGGAGCTCTCTATTTAAAAGGCAGAAAAACACAATTCATCATGTTCCTGATGAAAGATGGAGACCAAATGGATGGGGACCAAAGGGATGGATCACTAAAGCATTTCTCTTCAGTTTTAAGTGTTGACAGAGGTAAGTAGAGAGATGACTAGAGGAAGAGCCCTGATAATAGTGGGAATCTAGCAGAAAAGGCTGCATAAAAACAAAGAGATAACAAACACAGCAGTCTATAACTTTTGTTGAGAAATTAGACCAAAGACAATGTAAAGTTTCTTTAATTTGAAACTGATTACTAGGTTGCTGCTGCAGCTAATAAAATCAAGTCTTTGGACTTATATAAACACAGGGGTGACTCTAGGGAAAATTACTGGGTTCCCAAGCTTACATAAGTCTGTAGAAACCCATTAGCAGTGATAGAAACTACAACAGGCACAATCTGGGGTCATTGACAGCCTGTGTAAAAAAGATTTGGAGAACAGTAGTCAGACATAACGTATCTAGATATACTACAGGGACTTCTTTTCTGGAACGCATAGACAAATATTGTCTGAGGATGTCATGTGAATTCATGTATTTATACCATTAACAAAGTATCAGAAAATTGAGGTCTGTCTGGGTCATATAGAGCAGGTTGCCAAAAGAAGTTGTGGCTGCCTCGTCCCTGGAGGTGTTCAACAGCAGGCTGACTGGGGTCTTGGCCAGCCCGATCTAGTGGGTGGCATTCTTGCCTGTGGCAGGTGGGAATGGGGTTAGATGATCTTTAAGGTCCCTTCCAACCTGAGCCATTCTATGATTCTATGATTCTATGATCTGGAAAGAGATGATCTTGGAAAGAAGGGTGCCTTATGGTGAAATAATCATAAAAATATAAGGTGCCTTATGGTGAAATAAACATAGAAATAATCACTGACAAGACCTTAAAGCTCAGTAGAGAAAAACGACCTCAGATCTCAGATAGAATGATAAAAGAATTTTACTGAATGGACAGTCCCCACAAAACTGAAACTCAAACATCCAATAGGGAGTGTTTGAAAAATCCAAAAGTCAATTGTTTTAAAAGAAGAAAAAGACTACCAAGAGAACAAGAACAAACCAGATTTCCCATGCTGACAGGCAGTAAGTATGAGTTTCATAAATCATCTCTGAATGTCTTAGAGCCAATAAGAAGAGCAAAAACAAGAAAGGAGATTATTGTTTGCAGCTGCAGGAGTGCACTCTGCAGCTAGTGATGATTAAGGAGATCCTAGTTCTTCTGGGCCCAGACAAGTCAAACAGCAACATAAAATGGAGAACATTGTTAAGACGACAGTCTGGACAACACAACAGCAAAAGGAAGGAAGCCATATACAATATGATCCAGAGTTTATCCCTCCTAACACTTAATGGAGAAATTATGGGAAATGGACTGATTTACTCTAGTACTGCTCATATTTTTATAGTACATCTGTATATGACTGCCTGGAGATCCATTCACAGCATCTGAATTACTACTCTTCCAAAACAATACCAACTCTAGAGAGCTCAATAGTCCCACAATAGCAGGGTCAGTAGGTGGACAGACAAAAAGGAGCTTGTTGGAAAGAATAAAGTCTAGACCTGTGGTCAAACTTCCTAAAAGACAAATGCATAATCAAGAAAACTACAACGCAAGTGATAAGTTTCCTCTACATCATGAAGTACGTGAACATAACACGTATCAATATGTCAGGTAACATCCACTTTGCAGTGAAGTCCAAGAAGGGCAAACTGCATTTAAGATGGAAGAAGGTGTTTCAAAAGCAAACATGCCTGATGTTGTTTTGTACTACCCATGTAGTATTGATAAAAAATTTGATGATAGCAGGTTTATGCAGCAAGAAAGGCAGAGAACTGGCAATTCTATTTTCTCTCATAATAAATTGGAAAAGGCACTATACTCTTCTCAGAACAGGAAGAAGAATTTTTTTCTGGCAAACTGATCCCCCTCCCTAACCCATAGCTGCCTGAGGTTTTGCCCATCTTCACTCTTTACAGAAAAGGCTGCTGGTTCCAGGATATGATGTACAGTTTTGACTGCAGGGTGGTGATAATCAGTACATCATTCATAGCTAGCTAATCTCTTTTGGACATTTCTGAGCTTGGAGACTATTTTAACAGAGGAGGAGGCTTGTTTACTGTCTTCAGGCTCCTCTAGTTCTGGGAAAACAGCTATGTGCTGCAGCCTTTAAAAATAATGTACATACATCTAGGAAATAAATAAATAGTTTCTAACTAATTTTGAATATGAAATTTTTAATTTCCAACTTAGCTTGAATCTTTTATAATCAGTGATGACTACTTTCTTTATTAAAAGTCATCCCTTCTTTCACTAAATCAGAGAACTCTGCTTGTTGCTAGACAGTTGCAGCTGTATGGGCAACCCAACAATTTTACATCTGATTTGGGACATTTATCTTTCAAATAGAATCCTGACAATTCTTCTGCCAAAATCTGTAGCAGAATATATTTTCTAAGAGCATTGTGTTACAAAACCTTAAGTTATAAAAGAATCTTCTTAAACTTCTAGCTGATGAGCAAAATGAAAGTGGCTGGGGAGGGAAAACACTAGATTGAAATACTATGAAGGCTTTAGCTTGCGGTCTTTTGATTGATTAGGAGACTATCAATTTATGATTTTTTATTATTTTTTTTTTTTCTGAATAAATTTGACACCTTTTCCTGGGAACAGGATAATTTTAATTATTTATTTATTTATTTGTCTATTAGGAAACATAAATCTATCCTTTTTAGAGGGAAAACATCTTTTCTTCAATTGAATTTTGAATCACATTTCCAACCACTAACTCTGACAAAAAATACAGTCTCACCAGAGGACTATTAATTTCAGCTTGGATTTAGAGCTTTGTTTTGTCTCTGGAAGAGTTTGTCCAACCATCATTTTCTTTTTGACGATAGCTGCAATACTGTTAATTTAAAGGACCATAATCAAGACAGAGGTATATATTTCAGCATGTCCTTACTTGCATTACTCAGGGCAAATCAGGAAAAAAAAGATTTTTAACAGATAATTTATTTTTCATTATTTAAACTATTGATTCATTTGAAGCATTTCATCTGTCTTGGACAGCAAATGTCTGCTGATCAGTTTTGTGTTGCAACATAATAATCTTGCTTTTGCTTATGTTTATGCTTTGTTGTGTCATGTAAGACAAAAACTGAGAGAACCACACATTGTTATACTTATTTTTAAATACAAAATTTCCATGACTTTCAAGATGATTGACAAAAATAAAATAAAATAAAATAAAATAAAATAAAATAAAATAAAATAAAATAAAATAAAATAAAATAAAATAAAATAAAATATTAAATGCCTTTATATAAAGGCACTGCAAAACTTTGAAGGAAAGCTGTTGATGTTCTGATGTTTTGAAGATTTTTCTTCTAAAACCTAAGATATCAAAATATCGGTCCTATCTCAATCCTATCTGAAAAGTACCCTGTACTAATTACACTGCCATTGAATAAATCTTAGTCCTGTAGATTTAGCTTTCATAAATTTTAGAAACAACTTAATCCTCTTGTTAGGACACTCTAAAACCAGTATCACATTTTGCAATAAGAATTTACATGACCTTAACAAACAATTAACAAAACAAACATTACTTATATATATATAAGTAATATATATATATATATTACATATACACACACATATATATATATGCATGTATCTATGTTTCTATATAGATACAAAGTTTGGGAATTGATTGATTTTGAATGCCCTTCAAAACCCAAAGTTTTTACATCAGCAGAAGTCTGACTGGGATATGAAAGGAACAGATATACGGTAAGTGTAAACTACTACAGACTGTTTCCTCTTTTACCACTCCCAGTTTCCATAAAAAATGAAAATGAATTCTAGTACTTTAAATATATCTATATAGATATAGATATTTAGAGTTCTGAAACAGGAATAAATTTTGGGATATCAGAAGCTAACCAGGTGATCTGGTGCAACATATGAGTATGAATACATATTCCCTGATAATGTATTCTGAAGCTGAAGAAAGCATACGTATAAATCAAGATTATCAGATTAGATTGTTATTTTGATCACATTAGAAAATGGCATGAGGCTTGTTTGTGGTCATCCTCCTGTATTCTGATTTACCATATAGCTTAATTTTATCTGAAATGATAGTCTATCCCAAGTTAGCACATTCTCACAGTAGGTTTAATGAAGGAGTCTGCAATAAAGTGAAACACACAACATTGTTATCTTAAATTGATCTTTATAGTGATATATCTTCAAGTGATATATCTTCAAAATGAATTGTGGCATTTTATAAAGCTTCTAGAAGAAATGCCATCAGGATCTCTCTTTTTTTGTTTTTGCTGTTAATCTTTTTTTTTTTTAATCTTATATCAACCAATAGAATTGTTTATTTTCGATTAGTTCCATTTCATAACACTATATTAGCTATGTTTCTATTATTTCTAATATTCTATTATTTCAATTAGCTCCATTTCATAACTCTATACCTACTGTCTAACTTTCAAAAGCAGACAAACTAGAAAAGATCTACATGAGCCCTTGAAAATTTTCTAATGTTATTTTTATCTTTAATCATTTATTTTTATTTTTATTTTTTTTTACTAATCCTTAACTAATCCAAATTTAATGAGACAGGAATATTTTCAATAAACTATGTCTAGGTGTATTTTCAATAAATTTGATTTATTTTTATGAGTCACAAAGTATTATTGAATGAAAGGATTTTATTTTGAACAAAAAGTGTTAATGTACCTCATCATAGACAAATGTATATTTTATTTGCTGCTGCTCTGAATGTGAATAACTTATACGAATGTGTGTGCGCAATCCTCTATTATACATTTAATAACTTGTTTAGTCTTCAAAAGAAAAAGAATGCATTTGGGTTTATCACACGCAATTAAAGGAAACATTTACCCTTCTTATATTGTACAACTTGGATATACTTAACCAAAAACAGTTTCTAATTTGTGTGAGTAAAAATTGCTTTTTTCTTCGATAACTTTACATGCTATTATGGGATATGCACTTATACATGGATAGAAATATGTACCTCCTCCTTCTCTCTTTCTTTCGACATTTGGAAACTGGAGATTGCACTAGTAGAAAATTGAACAAATTCTACAAATTAATTCAAGGCAGGTAATAATGATCTTTTTTTTTTTTTTTTACAATGGGGCAGTTAGGATTTTCAGTTTGATTTATAATATAGGCCAGTGATTCTACTCCAGAAATCTCAAATCAAGTATGTAGCTTCTGTATGTTTCAGCACATTTTTTTTCAATAATAGAAAGTGGATGTCATTCCTAGGTAAATTCTTCTATTAATTTATTAACTCTATTTTCTATTTATGAGCTTCAGTTTTAATTAAGTTATCCTTGGATATTTTCATTAAGGATTGTCAGAAGTAAATTACTATAAAGGAATTGCTATCAATGGTCAAGTTACCATTTCTCTTTCCTTGACAACTAAACTTTCAGAACTGTGCCCTCTCCCTTCAGGATTAAAACACAGGTGCTAAAAATCTTTCCTCTTTCCACACTTGCTGAGCACAAATGGAGCACTAAGTAGTAATAATATCAATTTTATATCACAGATAATAACTGTGGATAAACATGGAAAGTCTATCTCCTTGGAATTTTACAGAGGTGGAGGCCATTATTACCCCTTCATTTTGTGATGATTCTGCTTCATCTGCTAGAATCCACCCCATCCTGCCACTCTTGTTTTGATTCTGGTACACATCAGCAGACTAAGTATGACGACATAACTTTTTCTATGGTTATATCATGAAACAGATCCAAGCATAAATTTGGCTAAAAATATATCGTGGACACACAGTGCTGCACCATGGCTCCTGCAAAACGTCAGAAGGCTTCAGAAATGCACATTACAATGTTAATCCTAAATTCTCGTTTTATAAGGTATAGAAAGGCTATACTCATAAAGTATAAAAAGTATAGAAAGGCTTCACTTCCTTAGTGTGTTACTGCAGTGTCACTTCACATAAATGTTTGTACATTGTGGCTAACTTCAGCAAATGGTGGTAATGGTAGAATCTGAGGTGGTGTTGTAGACTGTTGTGCTGTGTTTCCTGCTGTATATTGTATAGTGGATGCTGATGGTAACTGCAGAGGTGGCTGTATTTCCCACACAGCTTGGTGTGACAGAGCCTGCTGATCCATCACAGCCTGTCAGTGCTCTCACAGCATGCCTAATGAGGGGGTCTGTGATAATGTGGAAGATAAGCTATTCCCTTCCCATCAATTGATCCTTGCACTTCTAGGTGATTTGTCTTTGATGCTTCTTGCAACATTTTACAAAGCTGCAGGCTAAAAAGACAACAAATTTTTCTTCCTTAACTTATAGGATGCCTGGAGTCAAATACAAAGACAAATATAACAGATGATATGTACTCAGAAATCATATATTGGACACTAAGCAAAGGAAATAAAGCTTAATGCATTTCTGCTGACTTTTCCCTTTCTTATGTTTTCCAATAACAAAAGATTTTAGGAGAAATATTTATGAAATGTAAATAAAGTAATTACTTTCCAGATGCCAAAATCATGAGCCAAAAAATGTCAATATTTGAAAGAGATTCACTTTCTATCAGTTTCATGCTGAAGAAGACAGCTAGATTCAGCTAAAATTCACCAGAGGACATAATTTGAACACTGTCTCTGTCAGACTTTGCATACATCTGTGAATTCCACCTTTTACATACCTGTGCTTGGAAATGTTACTGTACATTCCAAGTAAATAATAAATAATAATAATAATAATAATAATAATAATAATAATAATAATAATAATAATAATAATAATTAATAATAATAATAATAATAATAATTAATAATAATAATAATCTTGGCTTTTTGCTGCTTCTCAAAATCCATCCATTCTCAGGCATTAGCAACCTTCAGCTGAATTGTGGTGTCATCATTCATATATCTTCCTTCCTCCTTTAAAACTCTTAAATATTTAAATAATAAACTAAACTGGGAAAACCTAAAGAGTGGTAAATATGAGTAGCTAGTTTCCATTGTCTGTTTTGCTCAGAACTTATTCAAAACTCCCTCTAGCCCTTAAATTGCTTTACCAATGTAGTCAAGGGGTACTTGACTCCTCAAATGCCTGTTCAGTCTTCTACCTTATATTCTAAAGCTGATGAGCCTTTCTAAAGCCATGAAGAGATGCCATCACTGTTTCCACAGTCGTCATCTGCATCTTGGTTGCTGCCGGTCCTGGCTGACCAAAATTGTTTCTGCCAAAGATTTTCCCATCAGTCTAAATTCTACAAAACCACTGTTACAAAACCTAAGCCTGTTCCACTGATATCAGACCCCACTTCTCAGAGTCTATTTTGTGATCATAAATGCTGCTAAATTCACTTTTGCAGTAGTATACTCGGAGGTCAGATTTCTCATCATGAAAATCAGAACAGGAAAGAATCTTGATACAGACTTTATTGTTTCCTAACAAAAATCTTTGTTGGTTTAAGAAATGGGCAATACTCATTGGCAATTCAATAGCTGTTAGCTCTAGACGATATGTTCTAATAAGCTATAAAAGGTTAAGATTTTAATTGCTAAATAGCAATAAATATTGATTATTTATTTGTTTGTTTGTTTGTTTGTTTATTTATTTATTACCATTCTGCTCTCTGTGAGAAGTACCACAATGGCTCTTAAGTCTGGACAGTCAAATTTTAATTTCTAGTTGTTTCAGATGTTATCTCCTTACTCTTTTGTTGTTGTTTGTATTTTTTTTTTTGGTTGTCCAACTCTTGTTACAACTTCCAGTTATAAACTAGAAAACATCAAAATATATATGTAGAGAAATATCTGCAATGGGAACAGAAAGAATGTAAAAGCAAGAAGCTGAAAGTAAAGACTGATGAAAGATGCAATCAAAACTGAATCTTGATTTTAATCATGATTTTTCAACAAAAATATGCATTTAACTTTAATATAGTATATAATCATTCAAACTTTCAGAAATATACTACAAACATTATATATAATTTCATCACATTCCTTTCTAAAAAGGAAACAAACATTGTATAAGACTTTTCTACTATAAAATGATAATTTAGTTATAACTAGATTTATAAGATCTAGTTTTTAACCAGTACTTTTAATGAAATTAGGACTCATATTTCTTATCTTTTTTTGGACAGGCAGCCATTATTACACTATCTGAGCAACATCACATAAAACTGTGAAGTCACAAGTGTATCTTCCAGCAATTAGAGGCTATGCACTGTACTATACTATACTACATACATACTGTAAATAGCTGATTACAGACCAGTAATTGATTCTGTATAAAGGAAGATATGAGATCTAGAAAAAAATGATTAGCCAATTAAGCTAAGAAATGCATAGTGATATGACAGGTGCAAAAATTCCTTTTGTCCAGCAATTACAGAGGAATTATTAGATAGAAGTAGTATGGCTGTTTGATTTAAATGGTTTCTGTCAGTGCAGTTTCTGAAATTTAGGTGCCTATAGCCTCTAAATTGTCTCTAGTATGTATGTATGTGCATATATATATTCACATATATGTATATGTATGTGCAATCAAACAGGGAAAAGAAAATAGAGAGTCAAGAATGACTTTATTATTTATTTTTGTTTTAGCTACAGTATCTTAAATATCTTAAACATGCTTGTCCCGGAACTTCACTAAATGCTGACTTTTATGACTGATAGCAATACACTGGGGACTTACAGTGAAACATTACAGTTAAAGTGCTTTATTAACTAACTAAAAAAAAAATAATAAAAAAAATATTTCTGTAACTTTTAAAATCACATTAGTTTCAACTAAGGACAGCATGACATAAGATTTTTGGCACAAATGAAGCTCTTTTAAAATATTTCCTTCTGCAGCACTTGTCTTTTTAATTTTTTAATAAAACCAAAATAATGTAACATTTTACTACTATTACATATTACAGTGTAACTTCACAGAGTATTTTAAAGTTATAAGCACAACCTAAAGAACAGTCTGAAAATAGAAGCAGTTTTATAATAAAGGCAGACTTTAAACAAATTACAATTAAAATAATACAATTTAAACAGTAGAATTTTAAACTTGTTTAAAATTATATTTTAACAACACATGGAAGATTTAAGTCAATTCTATATTTTTTATGATGTTTTTATTCTGTTTTCAGAAACCAAATCAGGATTTAGTTCCAATCTGAAAATAAAACATGTTTCAACATTTCCTGCAAAATGAAAATATTGACTTTCAACCCACTCTAGCAGCTTCTCCTGCATTCTGTTTGAGGAGCCATCTCTCATCTCACTCCCTGATCTTGGGCAAATCACTTTGAGTCTCTCTGATTCCCCTTTTATAAAGCAAGTCAAATATTTACTTACTGTTCTGACCTCTTAAGGGGCTCCTGTGGGTTAATTAGTTAATGTTTGTATAGCACTTTGAAAATGTAAAGTGTTATATTAGTGCCAAGCATTATTATTATGAAACCTATTAAAAACACAATGCATGATCAATTAGCGCAGATCAAAGGACATGTAGCTGCAAAGGATCTAATTAAAAGTTGATAAATAGAATTATTGAAAGCAGATGAACTTTTGTACTACCTCATACTTAAAGTGCACACAGACCTATTAGTCATCACCATGCCCTATATTCCTCATGTCACAGACTGAGCAGCTAGAGGTTTGAAAAAAGCCAATATTTTCCTTATTTGTTTAAGAGCTCATTAAGGAGACTGAAAAGTCCTGTTCTACAATATCTAAAGGCCTTTATTTAAAGTGGTGTGTGAATATGGATAAACAACAAGGATATATGCCTTTGAAACACATTTACATGAGATAAAACTGATAATTTAGCTGATCAGGAGACCGGGCCATTTTCTCTAAGACTGAAGCCTACATTTCCTGAGTTGTAAACTTAGTGACAGAGATTTTAGCAACAATAGAAGCTCATGTGATAACATAGATTTTAGAACAATATAGTCAGTAAATTTTCAACATTTAAATCCGCCTTTCTTTTGCTTCAAAGATAATAACATGGCATATTTGGCTAATGTTTTGAAGTTTAGAAGAGATTTCACTATTTTTTTAGCATTTTTTGTCACAAGTTTTTGATAGAGAAGGAAGGAAGGAAGGAGGGAAGGAAGTCAGGCAGGCAGGAAGGAAAGAAGGCACAATGGGAGGAAGGAAGGAGGAGGGAAGGCAGGAAAGAAGAAAATTTATTATAAATATTCTTCGTATTTTGAACCGTATCTTCTCTTGGCAGTTTCTTCATTAGCTAGGAAAGTCATTGTGAGTCCTAGTAAAATATAGTTAAATAGTCAAAAGATATAGCAAAATATGTTACTGAGGTTCCTATTTTTCTCTTTCACTTGTCTTGTTCGTTCTTCTACTCATGCCTTTCTTTATTCTCTTTGATTGTTAATTTATCTACCTTATTTTCTTTTCTTTATGGATATACCTGTGAGTGCTGGACCTCTGAGTACTGCATAATATTGTTTTTAAAAAATAATTTCTATGAAGAAAATTTATTTTACACTTTTGAGTCTACTTTCTCACCGCCTTTTTGATAACACAATATTTAAAATGTTTCACAAGCTTCAATCAGCATGTGTCTTATAATCTACAATATTCATAATATATATATGTATATCTACACCCATTTGTATGCCTATACCTTTTTGTATACTTTGTGTTTTAGCTCTGCAGTCACCTTTAATAAATAAAAATAAATAAAGAAACAATTTAATAAAGCTTAGTGATATGGTTTAGTGGAGGACTTGTTAGTGTTAGGTCAGAGGTTGGACTCAATGATTTTGAGGTCTCTTCCAACCTAGAAATTCTGTGATTCTGTGAAATCCAACACTCTTACAAATTTGGAATTTCTCTTCCAGTTCAAAGGAATCTTAGAAAAGCTAGTTGGAAGGAAATTTGGAGGTAACCTAGTCCAACCTCTTGCATAAAGTGGCACTTTTGTCACTATCAGGAGAGCAGTAATTTATCTAGGCAACAGAGAAAGCTACTTAAAAAACAGGCATACGTAATTCTTTGTTAAATACATTACAGGGAGATGCAATCTTTCAAAAATTAACCACCTCAAACTAGTGAAACAAAAGGTTTACAAAGTGATAATCTACCTGCCAATATTTACAAGATATTCAAGCAGCTTTGCTCCAACAATGACACAGCAGAGTTCCAGTATTTAAAAGGTGGCCTACAGAAAAGATGTCATAGAATATCCGAGGTTGGAAGGGACCCACGAGGACCATCGAGTCCAACTTCTGGCTACCCAAAAATTCAGACCATATGACTGAGAGCATAGTCCAAACATTTCTTAAACTCTGACAGGCTTGTTGCTGTGATTACATCCCTGAGGAGCCTGTTGCAGCGTGACAACCCTCTCAGTGAAAAACCTTTTTCTGATATCCAACCTGAAACTTCCCTGTCGCAGCTTGACTCCATTTCCTTGGGTCCTATCGCTGGTCACCAGAGAGAAGAGATTGGCACCTGCCCCTCCACTCCCCCTTATGAGGAAGCTATAGAACATGATGAGGTCTCCCTTCAGCCTCATCTTTTCCAGGCTGAACAAACCAACAGACTTCAGGAGTTCCTTGTATGTCTTTACCTCTAGGCCTTTCACCATCTTTGTAGCCCTTGTGGGCTACAAATTATAGGGACTCTTTCTGAGGGACTATAGTGATAGGACAAGGGGGAATAGCTTTATACTAAAAGAGGTGAGATTTAGAATAGCTATTAAAAATAAATTTTTAACTCTGAGGGTGGTGAGGCACTGGAACAGGTTGGCCAGAAAAGCCGTGGATGCCCCATCCCTAGAAATTTTCAAAGCCAGGTTGGATGGGGCTTTGGGCAACCTGGTCTACTGGGAGGTGTCCCTGGGGTTTGAACTAAAGGTCTTTAAGGTCTTATCCAATCCAAACCATTCTATGATCCTAAAACAAAATTAAGTCAGACCCTGTGTATGGACCCATACTAGAGCAGTTCTAGAAGAGCTTCTGCCTGTGGGAAGCCCATGCAGGATTGGTTTGGGAAGGACAGCATCCCATGGGAGAGACTCCAAAGTGTTAAGGCAAAGTGTTAAGGACTGATCGTAGCCCCCATTCCCTGTTCTCCTGAGCTGCTTGAAAGGAGGAGGCAGAAGAGGACAGTTGGGAGGAAAGTGTTTTTAGTGTTGGTTTTTTTTTTTTTTTTTTTTTTTGTATGTTTCTTTTGTTTTGTTTTGTTTTAATTTTCTAACTGCTCTAGCTTGTTAGTAATAGGTAACAAATTACATTAATCATCCTATGATTAGTCTGTTTTGCCCCTGACGATAACTGTTGAGTGATCTCCATATCCTTATTTCAAACCTTGAGCTCTTCATCATATTTTCTCCCCCTCTCTACCTTTGTGGAGGGGGAGAAAAAGAGTTGTGGTGGAGCTCAGCTGTGAAGCTGACTAAAACCACCACACTAGTATATATAAAGTCATTGCAAAGTCTGCACCATCATTTTTCTCAGCACTTTTCCATTTGTTACACCCTTGAAACTCAATACCCCTTAAGCTACTGCACACTGCACTTTCTTTATTTTCAGTGTAAGCACTTTGAACTATGTTTTACATGGTATTTGACATAGTATATAAGCAGTGGGTTACTATCCCTTTTTTTTGATTTATACAGCATTATTTTTGCAGCAAAATTTAACATCCCATTTGCCCACTTCATTGCAGCAACATATTAAGTTGAGCGCTTTATGGTTGTTTGTTAAATAATAACTCCCTAATCTCTTGCCTGGTAAGCACACTGAAGTACCTCACAACTTAACAGGCAAATTTCCTCATTGTACTTCTAGTTTTTCTATTGCATTTATATCTTACCTGAATAATGCTTATCATTCATTACTTAAGGCATTTGAGCTGTCCAATAAGCACATGTACTTTTTGTTTTTTAATTCTGATGTCTATATTGAACAAACATATTGTATTTGGTACCAAAACAAACAAATAAACAAACAAACAAAACACAAAAACACAGAATCAAAGTTTCTTTATTTTTTATGAGGAATATAACCCTAAAACGCTGTGATAATTTTGTACTAAAAATTCTATAACACCCTTGGCTGTTATTCTTATACAATATTTTGGTAGCTTTTTTTTTTTTTTTTTTTTTTTTTTTTTTTTTTTTTTAATAAGCTTGCCCTTAATATTCAAAATCACAGAGCTTCTGGAAAGGCCTGGGTGATTATTGAGCTACTTCTAACTGTTCTCATTTTTTTCTTCTTTGTACCAATCTGCTTTTTCTTTGAAAACATCAGGTTACAGGATAATTGCTGTCTTAATCACTTAATAAAGCAATCTTTGAATGATTTCAGTGTTAGACCTTGAGAGATCTGAAATATATGTTGTTGGTGGACTGGTCTTTGGTTTGTTTGGAGGATTACAGTATATCACTGCTAAACAGTGAGGAAGATAGCAGAGGTCATCCTGGTGTCCTGTGCTCTTCATTTTACCTACAAGATACATGTATTTTGCTCTTAATGTCATTTATGTTGTTTAGAACAAGAAAAGGCAACCAGATGAATGAAAGCTTTTTTTTTTATTTATTTTTTTTTAATGTCCAGTCAGATTAAAACTTTGGGCAATAGTTATACTGCACAGAATGCAGTATACACACATAGTCTTTGTGATGCTGAAGAATTTTTAACATACTGACTTTTCACAGCTCCACAGGAAGTCATCTATTATATTAAAACTATTTAAAATTATTACCAAGAATATCCATAATTATCTAAGATTGGTGGCATGTCATGATCTATATTTCTTGTGTCATTTATCAGAATGCAGATAAGCTTATTTATTCTAAATTACTAGAATCTCAGAATCAAGAAAGCAGCGTCAAAAGTCCAGCATGTGTTCAGAGAAAGACTCAATCACAGGATTACAGATTGGAATAACCCTGTTTAAACCACCTCATATGCTGTGCTACCAGGTCAGATTTATTTATTTATTTATTTATTTATTTTGTTTGTTTGTTTTCTCTTTAGTCAAATTTTAAATAGCTCGGGTAAATGTTCTGCAATTAATCTATTTGTAAGTTTGTTGAGATATAATTCTTGTAAATATTTTTTTTTCCTACTTCTCTACCCCAATATTTACAAATAATATTTGTTATTTTCTTCTGTAAGAAGCTTTATATTGCTCTTTGGTAGCAAATGTTTCTTAACACTGCTGAAACTTGTAGCTTTTTTTCCCTTGTTAATAAAGACATAGATTTCTTCAGGTCAAATATGTGTTTCCATGTGTTGAATTTCTCTGTTGGGTGATTTCAAAGTTAAAAAAAATAATAATAAAAAAAAATTTGAGAATTCTCAAAAAGAAACAATAAAACTATATTGGCTTCCAGCAACAACAACGTACCAACCTAGGATGACTTGATTCATCACCAACTGAAAGTTCTGCAAACTTTAGTCAGACATTTAGGAAAAGGAAAAAAATAACATGAAACAAAACTTAAGGTTTCTAAGTCCGTTCCCTTTCCCTTTCCCTTTCCCTTTCCCTTTCCCTTTCCCTTTCCCTTTCCCTTTCCCTTTCCCTTTCCCTTTCCCTTTCCCTTTCCCTTTCCCTTTCCCTTTCCCTTTCCCTTTCCCTTTCCCTTTCCCTTCCCCTTCCCCTTCCCCTTCCCCTTCCCCTTCCCCTTCCCCTTCCCCTTCCCCTTCCCCTTCCCCTTCCCCTTCCCCTTCCCCTTCCCCTTCCCCCTCTTCTTCCCTTTCCCCTTTCCCTTCCCCTTTTATTCCTTTCCCTTTTCCATTTTTTTTCCACAATAACCTTTATATCTTAAGCTATCATATGTTTTCATGCTCATGTATATGCAACCAGCTGCTGACTGAAGAAGAAAATGTACAAAATTTCAGCTGGTAGATAATGTTTATTTGAAGCATTGAATATTAATTTTGTGGAAGTTTTCACAACACATTTATTGTCTGTTTTTGTTTGCATCCCCCTATTTCCAAGATTAAATCACTTTATTTTTACACAACTAAACAAAATGAGTATTGTTTGAGTGGAGAGACAAAATCTGCATAGATGCCTAGCTAATTAATCACAGTCATACAGAACTACCAAGGAAATTCATTCAAGGACATTTGCCATTCCCTTTAAACTATAACCCAAGAAAGCCAGGATATTAAAAGGTATTCAGATAGCCAGATTGTCATATGATCAGTACCGTAACTAAGATCAAAGTTCAAAAAAAGCTTCTTTCTTAATCAAATGTAAGATAAAGGGACATATTGGTAGATATTTGCTGTTTAGATTTAGATTTGTGCTAAATCATGTACATCTGCATTTTTTTAACATTAAAAATATCAAGCTATTGACTAACTTTCAAAATCTTGCTCTTAGCTTTAAATATTATAAAAGATAACTGAACTCTTGAATATCTATTTGTGTTAATTGTGGATGAAGGCCTCTTTCATAAAATGTGGTCTAAAGACTTACAATAATAAATTCAGATTGTTTTCAGAAACACTATAAATCACTCTTGCAACTTGAAAGCATTTTCCTTTCTTTTTATTAAAAAGT
Source organism: Anas acuta (assembly GCF_963932015.1). Taxonomy (NCBI): domain Eukaryota; kingdom Metazoa; phylum Chordata; class Aves; order Anseriformes; family Anatidae; genus Anas; species Anas acuta. The sequence continues at coordinate 129,941,713 of NC_088980.1, forward strand.
TATGACAGCTGACAAAAAAAAAAAGAAGAGCATGAAAAACAACAACAACAACAAAAATAAATTCAAACATATGTACACTCTAACTTCGACGTGAGAATGAATAATTTGCAACAGCAGATGGAGTATTCTTTGACTATAAAGGAAAATATTAATTCTTTGATATTTGCTTTAATTATGACACCTCATTTCTTTACATCACTTTGCTATGGTTGTGTTTTTTATTTATTCCTTAAAAAAAAATGGCAAAAATGCTGGAAAAATATCTTAAGCCTCTGTTTGAATTCTCTACATCTCTTCATTAATTTATGTCCAAATTTCAGGTTATGGACAAATTTTTCCAAAAATAGAGCAAAATGTCAGTATGTCCAAAATGAAATAGTTCATCTGCCCAGTGTAAAAAAATATGAGTACCAAAATACAACTTAAATTGCTATACAGGGATCAGAGCAAATTTTAAGACCTGTCCAAATGAAGGACACTGAAAATCCCCACTTAGCTACTACAGAACTATGTTAGTACCCCAGTATAAGGTCTTCATCTTTGCTGAGGTCCTTCCTCATATCCCTGTCTCCTTGGTGACAAGTATGTTTCCATTCAGTTTGAGAAACTCAACATGATATATGTTTCCAGTCTCATCTAACTAATACCATTCTGTCCTGGTTTCAGTTAGGACAGAGTTAATTTTCCTCCTAGTAGCTGGTAGGGTGCTATGTTTTGGCTTAGGATGAGAAGAGTGCTGATAACGCCCCGATGTTTTAATTGTTGCAGGGCAGTGCTTACACCAAGCCAAGGACATTTCAGCTTCTCGCTCTGTCCTGCCAGTGGGCAGACTGAGGGTGCAGCAGGAGCTGGGAGAGGTCAGGACTGCTGACCCAAACTGGCCAAAGGGGTATTCCATACCATCTGACATCACGCTAAACAATATATAGGGGTAGCTAGCCGGGATGGGGGGGCTGGCTGCTCGGGGTTAGGCTGGGCATCAGTCAGCAGGTGGTGAGCAATTGCATTGTGCATCACTTGTTTCATACACATTATTACTAGTAGTACTATTCTCATCATTATTGTTATTGTTATTATTATTTTCCTGTCTTAATAAATCGTCTTGATCTCAACTCACAGGCTTCACTTTCCCGTTTCTCTCTCCCATCCCAGAGAGTGAGGGGGGAAGGTGAGCGAATGACTGTGTGGTGTTTACCTGCCAGCCCGGTTAAACCACAACATGATCGAATAGGGATTGTCACAAAAGTCCATTTTCTTTCAATTATTGCTAGAAACAGAATGTGACGTGTCAGGTTGTAAATTAAACATTCATACCAGGACGGGGAAAAAAAAAAAAAAGCTCTTTGTTTGTACATAAGAGGCATTGAGCTCCCCACAGCCACACTTACCACAAGCGAAGTAACCCAGGGGACTGTATGCTGGAAAGCGGGGATGAAAAAAAGAAATCACCTGCCCCTTTAGTCTCTTGTTGAAGCTATGCTCCTGAAAAGTCCATGGAGCATGACTGAAGCCTGGTGAGGGCACAGACCATCAAGTTCTCTTGCCCAAGACAGATGTATATTTTACTCAGAAATTGATGTATAATGAATGCATCAAACTAGCATTTTTTCTTGCTGTATAACTGGCTGATTATTTTCTATCTGCTCTGCTTGTTTTTTGAATGCTTCTGGTTTTTAATCATTCACTTAACTCCTGCAGCCAGGAAAGCCCAAACCCTACATCTACTATGCCGAGGCTCATACACTGAATTAAGCAGCAAGCTAAACCCAATGATTCTGAACTGCATCTGTTACTCTAAAAGAATTCATGAAACACTAGGATTCTCAGCCAGACATATCACAAAGTATGAATGAGCTAAAAGGAAAAAAAAAAAAGTTAAATATGCTGGAGTTAAGTACTGTGCCTTAATTACTATTTCATATGGAAAACTGAATACTGTACACATACATTGTAACATAAAGTGTAACACAGATTTGATCAGTATTGGGAAAGGTTAAAGGAGATGGGAAAATTCCCAAAGAAATTTTGAGAAATTTTGAGAAACGTTGAGATTTCTGAATATGCATTAATATTCTATAGTCAGAATCCCCACTTAGTTTTATCTTAAATAGCAGCAGTTCTAGAGGAAATACTCTTTTAAGCAGTGCTAAATTATTTCATACATACAGCTAGTCAGAAGTCTAGTGAAACCATTCAACAATACACATCATGATCTCCATTAAGTTGCAGAATCAGGGCTTTAGGCAAATTCCTATCACTTCTCTGCTGTCTCTGTTCCAGATTAATGGAATATTCTGACAGACTATGAGCAACAGATAAAAATGACTCAGATAATTTATTATTCTATAAATTTAATATCTATAAAAAATGTTTAAACTATCTATTTTTCTTAATATAGTTTGATATTCTAATTGAAAGCTAGTCTGTACTTCTGTATTTTGTCATGTTTAAAGTACAAATTATCACTTTTGGGGATATTATAGATAAAAACGGAAAAAAAAATCTATTTTTTTTTCCCACTTTATTGTAAGTTTCATCATAAATAACATAACATTAGACTTCAAGCTAATTTAGGTAACATCAGCTCTACATTTAAAATTGTTTTCTATTTTAGTATTTCCTTAGGTGTCAAATCAGAAAATTATCTGTATTGAGTTGGGTCTAAAGAAAAACTATAGTGAGTTTGATAAAGAACCATTGTCCAAAACCTTACATGCTGTTTAGTCTCACTGTAGAAAAAGTGAGGGAGCTATATTTTAGTAACATTTATTGTGCCATTTAGGTTTAAAACCAAAATGTACTTTTTTTTTTTTTTTTTTTTTTTTTCCATATTCTAGTGTACTTTATATTTATGCACCCTAATTTGGTTCTTCTCTTCTACGTTCTACTGTTCAGGAAAAGTTCATCTTAGGAAAGTTTATTTGCTATTTCTTGTGTTCTAGCCCCTTTTATAAGTGTACTGTTGATTTTTTTTCATAATACACCTCCGTCATGGTTTCTGTTCTGAAGAATTCTACGCACAGTTCTTCACAATTAAGTTATTCAATGTCTTGAAGCAATCTCTGTAAATTCATGCTCCCAAGTATATTAGCAACATGGTCCACACCTATGGAAACCTATAGTTATGGTCCCAAGTTTATAGTTTTGAAACATCCTTAGGCAGCCCTGTTGCTTTGAGCATCCAGTGGTGTTTCTTTGAATATTCATTGGCTGAAGTTATTAATAAAATCACAACATTCTACCAGAAAAACTGTTTTCCAGATTTAGACATCTAAATTTCATAGAATCACAGATCCATACAATTATTTAAGTTGTATAACAACTTCAAGATTGTAAACTCCAAACAATACTGGGTTTATATGACAAGGTTTTGGTAGTAGGTGGGCTCTTGGCTGTGGAATCCAGAGAAGAGTCCAGACGCTGCAGCATGTCAGATAAGAGACGGCTCCAGATACCTGCAAAAGGGACCCACAGCTGTCCAGAGTTGCATTACTGACTGATGCTATTTGCACCTCTATGAAAGCATACTTAAGAAAAGGAAAAAACAATCAATCAATCAAACAAACAAACAAAAAATTTCTGCACAACAGCAGGTAGGAGAGAGGAATGAGAAAATTTAGGGAGAAACAACTTTGTAGACACCGAGGGCAGTGAAAAAGGAGGGTAGGAGGTCCTTCAGTCACACCAGAAGTTCACTAGCGGCCCATGGAGAGGCCCCTGGTGGAGCAGGCTGTCCCCCTGAAGCCCATGGTGTATCAAAGCAGAACAGATCTTCACACTGAAGCCCATGGAGCAGGTGGCTGTGGCCTGCAGGAGGCTGCGGCCCATGGAGAGCCCCTGCAGGAGCAGGCCCCAAGCCGGAACTGCAGTCTGTGGAGAGGAGCCCATGCAAGAGCAGGGGGTCTGGGGGGAGCTGCCACTCGTGGGAGACCCCTACTGGAGCAGTTTGCTCCTGATGGATGGACCCCATGGTACTGAGCCATGTTGGAGCAGTTCTTGAAGAGCTGCTGCCTGTGGGAAGCCCACAGAGGATCAGTTCAGGAAGGATGGTATCCCATGGGAGGGCAGGGAAAGTGCAAAGAAGGAGCAGCAAAGACAAAGAATTAAGGACTGACTTCAGCCCCCATTTCCTTTTCCCCTGCACCACCTCAGGAGAGGAGTTGAAGAACATGTGAGGAAGGTAGTTTGAGTTTGCTTTTAGCTCTTACTGCTCTAGTATGTCAGCAATAGGTAATAAAGTACATTAACCTTCCTATTCTGAGTCTATTTTACCTCTGACAGTAAGTGGTGTTAAACCACCTCTCAACTATCAATCTTGAGTCTCATCACTAAAACAAATAACTTAGTGTTACATCTTCACACCTCTTAAATAACTCCAGGGATGGGAATTTAACCACTACACCCTGGGCAGCCTGCTCCAATTCTTAATCAGTTCTTCTCCATGAAGAAATTCTTCCTAATGTGCAATCTAAACCTCCCTCACAACCTGAGACTGTTCCCTCATGTCTTGTCATTTGAGAAAAGAGACCAACACCCTCCACACTGCACTTTCCTTTGAGGTAGTTATAGAGATCAATGAGGTCTTCCCTCAGCCTCCTCTTCTCCAGACTAAACAACCCCCATTCCCTCAATCACTCCTCATAACACTTGTTTTCAAGTCCCTTCACCATTGTTCATTGCTCTTCTCTGCACACACTTGATCAGCTCTTGTAGTGAGCAGCCCCAAACTGAACACAGTGTTTGAGGTGCAGTCTGACCAGTGTCACGTACAAGGAGACAATCATTTTTTTAGTCCTGCTGGCTGCACTAATGCAGGCCAGGGTTCCATTGGACTTCTAAGCCACCTGAGCACACTGCTGGCTCACATTCAGCTGGCTCTCGACCAACACACCCAGGTCCTTTTCTGCCAGGCAACTCTCCAGCCTCTCTTATCATAGAATCATAGAATATCCCAAGTTGGAAGGGACCCATAAGGATCACAGAATCACAGAATTTCTAGGTTGGAAGAGACCTCAAGATCATCGAGTCCAACCTCTAACCTAACACTAACAGTCCCCACTAAACCATATCCCTAAGCTCTACATCTAAATGTCTTTTGAAGACTTCCAGGGATGGTGACTCCACCACCTCCCTGGGCAGCCTGTTCCAATGCCTCACAACCCTTTCGGTAAAGAAGTTCTTCCTAACATCTAACCTAAAACTCCCCTGGCGCAACTTTAGCCCATTCCCCCTCGTCCTGTCACCAGGCACGTGGGAGAACAGGCCAACCCCCACCTCTCTACAGCCTCCTTTAAGGTATCTGTAGAGAGCGATAAGGTCGCCCCTGAGCCTCCTCTTCTCCAGGCTGAACAAGCCCAGCTCCTTCAGCCGCTCCTCATAGGACTTGTTCTCCAGGCCCCTCACCAGCTTCGTCGCCCTTCTCTGGACTCGCTCAAGCACCTCGATGTTCTTCTTGCATTGAGGGGCCCAAAACTGAACACAGTACTCGAGGTGCGGCCTCACCAGAGCCGAGTACAGGGGGACGATCACCTCCCTAGCCCTGCTGGTCACGCTGTTTCTGATACAAGCCAGGATGCCGTTGGCCTTCTTGGCCACCTGAGCACACTGCTGGCTCATATTCAGCCAACTGTCCACCATCACTCCCAGGTCCTTCTCTGCCTGGCAGCTCTCCAACCACTCATCTCCCAGCCTGTAGTTCTGCTTGGGGTTGTTGCGCCCCAGGTGCAGGACCCAGCACTTGGCCTTGTTAAACTTCATGCAGTTGACCTCAGCCCATCGGTGCAGCCTATCCAGATCCTCCTGCAGAGCCTTCCTACCCTCGAGCAGATCGACACATGCACCTAACTTGGTGTCATCTGCAAACTTACTGAGGGTGCACTCAATGCCCTCGTCCAGATCATTGATGAAGATGTTAAAGAGGACCGGCCCCAGCACCGAGCCCTGGGGGACGCCACTAGTGACTGGCCTGCAACTGGACTTGACTCCATTTACCACAACTCTTTGGGCCCGGCTATCCAGCCAGTTTCTAACCCAACGAAGCGTGCGCCAGTCCAAGCCAAGAGCAGCCAGTTTCTTGAGGAGAATGCTGTGGGAGACGGTGTCAAAAGCCTTGCTGAAGTCAAGGTAGACCACATCCACAGCCTTTCCCTCATCCACCCAGCGCGTCACTTTGTCATAGAAGGAGATGAGGTTCGTCAAGCAGGACCTGCCTTCCATAAACCCATGCTGACTGTGCCTGATCGCCTGCTTGCCCTTCAAGTGCTGCATGATGACTCCCAAGAGGATCTGCTCCATGAGCTTCCCTGGTACTGAGGTCAAACTGACAGGCCTGTAGTTCCCCGGGTCAGCCCTCCGGCCCTTCTTGTAGATGGGCGTCACATTCGCTAGCCGCCAGTCAGCTGGGACCTCCCCTGATAGCCAGGACTGCTGATAAATGATGGATAGGGGCTTGGCCAGCTCCTCTGCCAGTTCTCTCCGTACCCTTGGGTGGATCCCATCCGGCCCCATCGACTTGTGCATATCCAAGTGCCGTAGCAGGTCACCAACCAGTTCTTCGTGGATGGTGAGGGCCACATCCTGCTCCCCATCCCCTTCCACCAGTTCAGGGTATTGGTTATCCAGAGAACAACTGTTATTGCCGCTAAAGACTGAGGCAAAGAAGGCATTGAGCACCTCCGCCTTTTCCTCATCTCTTGTAACTAAGTTTCCCCCCGCATCCAGTAAAGGATGGAGATTCTCCTTTGTCCTCCTTTTTGTGTTGATGTATTTATAAAAGTGTTTTTTGTTATCTTTAATGGCAGTAGCCAGATTGAGCTCCAGATGAGCTTTGGCCTTCCTAATTTTGTCCCTGCACAGCCTCGCTACATCCTTATAGTCCTCCCTAATCAAGTCCATCACTCCTGGATCATCAAGTCCAACTCCTGGCACTGCACAGGTCTACCCAAAAGTTTAGACCATGTGACTAAGCGACCATGTGTCCAATTGCTTTTTAAATTCAGACAGGCTTGGTGAAGTGACTGCTTCACTGGGGAACCTGTTCCAGTGTGCAACCACCCTCTCGGTGAAGAACCTCTTCCCCAAGCCTATAGCACTGCATCAAGTTATGATCCAAAATGTAAGTGTTAGCTTCTGCTGTATATATCTACATTTCTAATGTCAGTGGAAAGTGATTCAGTGTCATTTGTAAAACATTTACCTACTAACTGGCTGGCTAGCTGGGCAAGCAAAACTGACTACCAAATTAAGAGTTTTGTTTGTTTGTTTGTTTGTTTCAGTTATAATAACAGATGGCTCACAATTAGTCTTTGGAATTCACTTCATGAGACTGAATCACTTTTAGTATATTTACCTTGGAGGTTTACAGGCATTGTTTTCCATTGGAATTGTTTTGATTATTTTTTTTTCCTTTAAATAATAATCTTAATTCTCTAATCCTTGGCTCTAGAAGAAAGCAAATAAAACACAGTTTAATAAATGTTCCTGGCTTTTTCTTCCTTGGATTCAATTTTACTCAGGTTTGTCTGTGTGGTAAAAGTTCATTCACATCTCTATTTGCTTCATGTACAGAACACTTTCCCCAGAGACAGAAGGAAAGCTCAGGATCACATCCATGATACGTGTCAATTCTGAAATAGAAGATATAGAAAACACACACCACAAAAAGTGCTGGTAAAACCTGCCATAGATATTTGCTTTGTTGGGCAACACAAAATGAAAGTCAAAGGTCAATATTTAGCTGCCAAGGTCTGTACTAGTTTCTCCACAACAGCCACACAGGTGTTAGATTCTTGCTGAGAGAGCATTGCACTTGGGACTGGACACTTCTAGTACTTGCAGTACTTTCATGAGCATGTGCTCAAGAGGATCTAACCTTAGAAGTGAGTGAGACTGTTTTCCAAGAAACAAGGCTAACACACAAAGCCACATCTGTGTGTCAGAAACACATCCCGCTTCCCTGCCTATTCATTTGACATTTGAAACTACAAATATTGAAGGCATTTGTTCCTACCTAGTCCCTGGCGGATATAGCTAAGATTCAGCAGACCCCTTGTATTCCTTCTTTCAGACCTCCATGTGAATCTCCATCTCAATGCTGCTGTTTTTAACTAGTTCAACCAGTTATCTTTTCTGAGAAAATTAAAAAGTTTTAAAAATTACTTCTAAAATTTAGTTCCAAACCTCATCATTATAGAATCCCCTAAGCTTTCTAAAACAATGCCAGAACCTAAGACATTATTTTGCTTTGAAAAAAAAAAAAAAAAAGTAGGGTAATATTTTTTTCTGGATTTCCTCTCTAATCAAAAGTTTGTACAGATTGCTTCGGACAACAGTGCTAAAATGTAGCAGCTAAAAAAAAGCTGCTATAATAGCTTTTATTTTATTTTATTTTATTTTATTTTATTTATTTATTTATTTTCCTGCCAGATCTTGGTACCAGTTCCTTTTTGTTTCATGGTGTTTTCTTCCTACCTGGGCCATATTTTGAACTGGACTAAAGCAATGCAATTTAGTGGTTCATACAGGCATTAGCCTACAGAAAAATGCAGTGAATAAAGAGGGTAGCAGCAACATAGGCTTCTCTGAGCATATCAAGCATTTTCTTTCATTTTTTTTTCACTGATTTCGTAGGATTTTGCCAATTACCATCTTGAAAGTTGGGGTAAAATAGTATGACCCTCTGACTATAAGAACCCCGTGCTCTTTAAGGGGTCAAAGGTATTCCAGGTGCTTATCCAAGACTCACAAGAAGTATCACAATGATCATACACGATCACAAACCTTGTCCCTTCTATGTTACTGAAAAATTCCTTTTTGAGCTTGATATCCTTAAAATACATGTACAACCACATTTAAGAGGGATTGAAATGAAGATGTAAAAAAACAATCCTTCATACACAACTCTGGGGAAAGAACGGGGAACAAACACCACATTGTACTTATTGATCATACTACTTAAAGCATTACTGGAAGATGGTCAAAGAATCAAATAACAGAGTGATGCTTATGGCTTAAGAGCTGCAATAGAACAGAACAAGATTTCAGTAAGATGTATTTACTGTGGTTGCTGGAAATCCTGAATGTGTATAGATTTAGGGATCTCAGATTGTCTTGATACACTGTAGTCACAGTATTGTTTTCTTCTGATACAGTATGTAAAAGTTAACTGTATGTGCTCTGCGTGTAAAATATATATAGAACTAAAATCAGCCTGTAGTAATTCATATTGTCAATAAAGTTTCTTATTTTAACTGTGCAACACTTGTAACTTAAGGCCAATCATGTTAAAATAAGAAAGTACCTTCCCACATAATTCTTTAATAAAAGCAGTATTTCCTGAAACTGTCAAATCCTGATATTTAAATGATCACAGTAAATTCCTTGAGGATCCCAGAAGAGTCTAATTTACACAGAATACTTTAAGAAATATATTTCTGAGTGTTTTGCAGCACAATCTAATACATGGTTGACTTTGCAGAGACTTTTATATAATAGAATGTCATCATTGAAAAAATAGACAAAAATTACAACTACTCTGGATTTTTTTCCTTTGTTTTCTCTTCATAAGTGGTCAAGAGATAACATGTTATTAATGAGAGAGAACTTAAGGTATTTGTGTCATTTAAGAGATCTCCAAGCCCCAGGTTAGTAGTTTCATCTAAAACCTTGACTATGCGGTATTCTTCACTTTAAATGAAATCCAGATGTATTGGTAGTTTTATACTATGCAAATAAACCCTTTGTATTAGAATTATTTAACTGAGTCCCACTATATCACTCTAGCAGACTATTATTCTCTCAAATAATGAATTTTCTTTCAGATATTGAATTCTATGTCAAGAATTTTTGCATCCTTTATATGTATATAGTATATATACATACACTGGTGTGTGTGTTTTAACTCAGAAAAAAAAAAAAATCAAGCCTGCTATATAATAAGCAATTATTCCATCAACAAATCAATTTCCATATAATTTGTACGATGTGTTAATATAAATAGTACAAGCAAGATCAATAATTGGCAATAAAATGTCAAGTTATAATTCTCCAACCTCCCTGGCCAAAATATACATAGGTATGTAAAAATGGAACTTATTTTTTTAGTTTACTATCTGTAGAAGCTAATTTACTACATAAGAAAAGATAAAATAAAACAATAATCATAGGTCAGAATATTAGTACAATCTAAAAATAGTCAAAAAAAAAAAAAAAAAAAAGTCAACAATTTGTAAGGAAACAGTTGAATCAGTTTAGTGTTCATAAGTCCACAGAGCCTGACAAGATTCACTCTAGAATGAATTGTATCTGGACCTCTTAACAATTTACCAAAGGTCATGGGAGTCTGTGGAGGGTATCCAGACAAGGATAACAAAGGCAGTACAAGGGCTGTAAGACATTTTTTATGAGAAGAGGCTGATGAAACCTGGATTGTCTCGTCTGGAGAAGAGAAGGCTAAGAAGTGACCACATTGCTCTCTACAACTTTGAGGATGGAAATTTCAGAGAGATGGTCTCTTCTCCCTGGTAACTGATACATAACATAAGGGAACATAAGGGAACGACACAAAGTTGCTCCAAGGGATGTTCAGAGAGACATTAGGAAAAAATGTATTAACCATGAGGGTGGTCAAACACTGGAACAGGCTTCCTAGAGAGGCAGTTGATGCCCCAAGCCTCAGTGTTCAAGAGGCATTTGGATAATACCCTCAGTAACATGCTTTAACTTTTGGTTAGCCCTAAATTGGTCAGACAGTTAGACGTGATGAACTTTGTAGGTTCCTAGGTCCCTTACAATTGAACTGAACTACTCTATTTGATTCTATTCTAAAATTAACAAACAAACAAACAAACAAACAAACAAAAACTCTCTTCTTTGTGGGATGCAGATAAGCATTTAGTGTAATTTCAGAAACCCAAGGATAAGTATCAACCACAATGTGGCACTGAAAATGGTAGTAGATATCTTTATTCCAGCAGTCATATACTGTTCCATTACACTGATTCTGCATACCTTCAAAAGTTTTCCAGTGGAGCACAGATTTATAAGTGAGGAACAGTTAGAAAAGTATAATTACAGAGTGAGATAAACTGATCTTCATCCTGAATTCCTGTAAGGTGGAAAATCTGTTATGAATTGACATTGTATTTTCTTTTTTCTACATACTTGCATTACTTTAAATGAGTTTAATGAGCTACCTTTCTCAGTATGTATGTAGAAGATGGAAAGAGTTTCAGGGAGACAAGGGATAGTCCAGAACCACTTAGCTTACCTTTGAATGCCAGTGTTTTTGGAAAGGAAGTAGAGGGAAGAATGCTAAATGTAACATAAATGTTTGCAGTTAGAGATTATGAGTTTCAAGGTAATTCCTTAGATTTGGCAAGAGTTTTCTCTGTATGGATGAGTTGTTCCTTTAATTTCTTAAAAACAAGATATTCCTGTTAAATGTAATAAATTTTGCATTTCAAGTTCTTACTTTCTTTAAGATACATGTATTTTCTGTTGTTTTAAAAAGGGCAGTAGTTCAAGGTTAGTTGATTTGTTGACATTACTTGGTTGATTAAACGTAGTCAAATTTCATCATTCATCATTGAGTAGTGACTTTCTATAGCATGGCATTACAAGAAAAGAAAGTGTAAAAGAAAGGAAAATAAGCAGACAGAATTCCTATTCTTGTCAATATGGATAAACAGAATACCAATTTCTAATCACAGTCCAAGGTTGGTATATAGTAATAAAAAGGTATATAGTAATAAAAAGAGAAATATTTTTCCCATAAATTATCCTTAAAAGTTTATAATTTTTTTTTGCTAGTATCACTTTTTGCATTTGATCAATTCCTTTAATCAATAAATACTGATAAGAAAACTCCTTTCATTCCTACAAATTGCTGTTGATCATCATGCTGTTGCTACTAAATAGCTTATTTTTCTGGCTTCCCAGAATAGACAGTAACAAATTAAGCACATAATATATCATGACTATTAAAAAAAATAATAATAAAGAATACATGTAGATTGCAGACTCTCAAAGAAGGGAAAGTCTGCCTAAAACTGTACTGCCAAATATAAAGACTCCAAATATGTATGTATGGCTAATATGTACGAAATTTCCATAAGTATGTCTACTTTTCCATTTGTAAAATTTGTTAAAGTAAAATTTAAAGTTGTTGTTGTTGCTGTTTTTTTTTGTTGTTGTTTCAGCTGTCAGAGGATACCAGATGCTTGTGTCAGTAATTACTTATACTTATTAAATAAGTAATTACAATTACTTATCAAAGTAATTCTGACTAAGCTGTCATACTTTTGGAAACTGTGAAAGTACATAGTGCTGAACACCAGGGTACAAGTGCAACAATTTTGACACTTTCTGAAAACATCTGTGGGTTTTTTTTTTTGTTTTTTTTTTTTTTTTTCTCTCTCTCCTGTGTTCATTTATGCATACAGAATAAATAGAACTTTTTTTTTTTTTTTTTTTTTTTTTTTAGGAAATATCAAACTTGGCAAATTCATCACAATTACTCATATTTCTTTCTAGCAAATAATAATAATAACAACAACAGCTCTGGCATCCTATACAAGTAGGCAGGGATTATGTGAGACAGGGAACAGGCAAACAGGCTAAGATACAAATCTTTAACTATCCACACCTGTCTACATAGTAAAGAGAGTTCTGTCCTGAAAGAAGGTTACTCTGTACTTCTCAGATACAGGCAACTTTGTGGTCTGGCTTCTTTGTTCTTAGCTAGGATTGGTTTTCTTTCTTGCAGTAGCACAGCAAGGACACAAAGCATATCTACTGGTATGGGGATGCCTGAAGATTGAAGATCTCAGCATTGAACGTTCTACAACATTGACTGGCGTAAACATCTGTGGAACCTCTCTCCAGGACTGAAGCAAGCACAAAGACTAGTGCCTTTCCCAGGTCCGGAAGGCAGGGAAATTATTGCTGTTGACAGCCACCTGAGTTGAAAATAGAGAGAAGATGGAGCCAGACTCTTGAAGTAATATGGTGGTACAATGGGAGGTAATGAGCACAAGCTGGAACAAGCTGCAAGTCCACCAGTAAGTTCTTGGTGGTGTCCAAGACTACTGGACACAGCCCTGAACAACATGATCTAATCAGACCTCCTCGGAGAAGTGGGTTCTAATTAGATGACCTTCAGCAGTCCTTTTTAGCTGGAATTATTCAATTACTTTGTGACAATATTATGATATTTTTCTGAAGTCATTCTAGAGGAAAAAAATGGAGAAGAATGGGGAAAGATATGCTGCAAATGGAAAATTCTACAGAAACTATAAACTATTGAAACAAACTCCAGACAAAATTATCTTGCAGCTTGTTAAATGATAAAAATTTCCTTTATGAATAAAGAGAAAATTTAAGCTCATCCAGCTTTAGGCTGAATTGTATTAGAAATATAGAAAAAAAGAAATATTGCTTTTACTAAGAGAAATAAAGATGGCTCTGGGAAGTTCAAGTCCATTCTACCTTGACTCTTTCACCTGACGTTCTTTCAATGGCTAGAAAACTCTGAATAAAACCACTTATAGAGTGTTTAACGAAAGAAAAATAAATAAATAAAAGCCAATGCAACAACTTTTTTTTGGATATCCTTTTACTTCACATTCATGTTACAACTTGATGGTGGAGATACTCTACTAGAGAAAGCCAAAGTAACACTTAATGTTGGTTATGTACATATGTAGTGTATGGCCTTTACACTGAGACCATAGAAATAGTTACAGAAGAAAATAACTACAGAAAGAAGGGTAGATTTGTTCTTTGATTATCAATTCACATCTGCAATCATAGATAGAAAATGTACGTTAAAACTTCTACATTACAGTAATTCAATATCCAGTTTTAAAAACATTTCAATGAAGTTTATATGACAAATTTGCAATTGTAGAATGTTATTGGCAGTTAATAATAAACAAGTAATAAAGGTAGTAAGTGTAAAGATGTTTCCAGTAGGTATCAAATGTGCAGTGAATTGATAACAACCCAAGTATCATTTATTAGGCTGAGTTACATATGAAAGTGGACTAGATGTGATGAATGGAAGTCTGATACATGTAAGAACAATATTTGCTTGAAAGATCAATGTATATATGTTAAACATGGGGAAATATAAAACAAAACTGTGGTTTCACAGTTGGTAATGGTATCACCATTATTACCCAAATAGAATAGGTGTTTTGTTGTTTGTTTTTGTTTGAAATACCATTAGGAGTAATTTAACGATATGACATCAATACCAATTACTTCAAAGAACATATTTCTAAGGTGAACATCTAACACCAATGAAGCCAATGGCACAATTTCTGCTACTTTTCAGGGGGCTCAGATTTCCTTTCCTCTGGTTATTTGGAGTCTTATCTTCCTGGTAGTTGTCAAATAGATACAAGTACTAGCTCCCGTTGTCATTCTAGACAGCAAAGCCAAAGGCATAGCACAAGATAAAGCTCGTGTTTCAATGTGATTTTTGCAAACTATGCAATGTTTGCACAGTGACTTCCAAGTTGTAGACTAAGACTGCCCACTGGAAGATTTGAAAATAAATAAATAAATACACATGTACATAAATGAATAAGCCTTTATGTGGTCTTAATAGATCTGATGTGATAACCACTAAAGAAACAACATACACAGAGCACAAAATAAGTGTAAGTAAGTACTGGGTATAGTCCATGCAAAACCTTGTCCCAGAAGAAACACTTTTAAAAGAAATAAATTTACTGGAAAACTGTGAGCAGTCCTGAGTAGATTCTCACATACTTGCCTATATTAAATATTTACAGCTGTTATAAATTGTTTAGACTATGACCTTGATAGTGAAAACACTTCCTCTGCAGTATGCCATCAGACTAATATTTTAATAATTATATTTATAGAACTTTTTGTTAAAGGTATTAAAGCTCCCAGCAGCAAAGTGTGGAGAATGTACATAAATAATAATAATAATAATAATAATAATAATGCTAGACAGGATTGCAAATATATAGTGGAAAACCATTAAAAAGGGAAACTGGGTATCTGTTTAAGCTAACCATTTCTCTTTCACTGTTGGTGGCCAAGGTTTATATCCAACACTAACAAGAACAGCTAAACTATTGGCCTCAACAGTTGCTTGAGTAAGCTGTTGTAAGATGAATTTCATGACCCCACTGGCTAGCTGTTGGCAAAACATATCTTTACAGCAATGTAATCCCTAGTCCTCATGCTATCAATACAATTATTGATTTTAACATAAACTTTGGTCTAAGCAATACAGAACTCAGTGATAACAAGCTATATGAAATAACACATGAACCCATGAAGGTGTGTTTATCATTACACCTGCAATACTAACTTATTAAAAACTGAGAACAGGTGATTTTTAAGCAGAGTTTAAGCCTGAAACTGATCCTGCAATATATTCTGGAGTACAAAATTTTATACTGCTTCAGAATTTATTTGCATGGTTAGGATTGTATGAAAATATACTGTTTTAAAGCATATATTCTGAAATATACTAGAAGATTTCCCATGGCAATAGCAAATGCCTAAAAATAAGGCACTGCACACAGAGTATTGCAACAGCTAACACTCTTTCTCTCCCTAGTTCATAAACTGTTACTAAAAGTTCTGGCTGGTTATCAATTTGTGGCCTATTTCCTACATAATCATTTAATGCTATGATAGTTCCCTACACCACTCTGCAAAGAACATGACACTCTTTAACATCTTTCATGTATCCCAAGCATCCGTCATGCCTGTCCGTGGTATCTTCCTAGGAACAGAATGAAAACAGCGAGTGCCTGATTTCCTGAAATGTTAGCCATACACCTATGTAACTGCATTCAAAGGTAGCCACAGATGCTGTTCAGAAGATGTAGGTTCTACTTCAGTTCAAACTTCTTAGCTAAAAATAAAGTACTTAATAAAGAAAGTTCTTAGTAAAGGAAAAGAAAGTTTGTAATAAAAAAATTGAAGTTTGAGTGCTTTTTTCATTCAGTTAATTAATACTAACCTGAAGGATAGTCGTGATTATAGTGTCCTGAGTATCATGAGCAAATCATCTCTACTATAGTATCTTGGATAACAGCCCATAAGGATTCACCATCATAACAAACAGACATTATTATTTTCCTTCTTGTCCTTCTCAATAAATCTGTCCACACCCCTGCAAACCTGTCTTGGCAGCAATCCAATCATGTGAGTCACTAATGAGATGGTACACCTGAGGTCAACCAAATCACTCCTTAATATAATAATTGCATCTCATCTTGGCAGTCAATCACCTATCATTCTCCCCAAATGAACAACCAAAACTGCAGGAGAAAATACTCCTGGGCATCAGCTTGCACTAAAATGGTGGCAACAGCTGGTCCAGCAGATGCTCCTCATGTGACTCCACACCTGTGCATTTGCATTTCTGTAGCAGGCCATGTTAATAAATATTTCTTTCCTTTTTGCAAAATCCTATAATACTCATAGCTAAAAGAAATACTCTTAGGGATTTAGCGGAACACTACTGCAGTTGCCTGAAGAAAACCATCCAGTTGTAAAAAGGAGACTGAAAGAGCCTTAAAAGTCTCTATTAGTATAACCTCTGTATTTTATAATTTATGTGTGATAAATGCAAGATACTTCAGTCCCCCTGATATCCTGTAGGACTGAAACACATATGACACAGAAATGCAATTAACCGGTCAGTTAGACTGTGATAAATACCTGTACATACATGCATTTTTTGTTATTAAAACTGTTAAGAGCTCTTGAATTGGTAAATGTACACCCCAGTGTTCATATAAGTAAATTCTTACTTCCTCAACAGAACAGTGTTTCTGTAGTTATCTTGTACACATGTAAAAATTTAGGACAGTGACCCAGTTTTCTATTAGATGCTTATTAGACCTGTCTGTCTAGGTAAGTACAAAAAGTATGTACTATGTCAATCCTATGTACTTGCATAGTTTTGTAAATCTTAGTAGTGCATGAAAACAATCATGACTAACATATCTACGCATATGGAAAACTAATTATTTTGAAATGTACATTCCATGTACTCAAACCTGTCTAAAATATGAAAAGCAGTTAAATCATGCTCTTCTGTTCATCAGAACTACCTTCCATTTGGGGATTCTAGAAGACAAGAAGGATGTCGTATTAAGTCTAATCATCCATGCTGGGACTGCCCCTTTACCTACTGCCATTTCCATTCCAGCACTCTTTTCCCTATTTCTAACAAACTCTTTAAAATTTATGTTTCATCACTATTCCAGAAAACACCCACTGTGGGATTTTTTAAAATGGAGATCAGCCTTGGAAGAAAAGATCAAGAAGAGACAGTCTCTGGAATTCTTAATTTCCCAGAATTAATTTCCTATGTTTCCAGTTTATTACTCTTTATTTATTTGTTACTATAAAATTCTCACATCTCATGAAAATACTTAAGCTGTGTGTTAGCAAAGCATGGCAGTTATTTTCTATGCATATAAATAATGTCTGAACTCTGTTGCTCTCTAAAGTGCTTGATCAGCATTGCAGTAAGCAGTGACCTGGTAGCCAAAAAGATTTAGGACTCCCATGGCATTTTCAGTGCTTATAGTAAAACATGAGTGTTTCTGAGTGAAAATAGAAGTTTGAAACTATGCTTTGAAATCTGATTTCCTATCACTTTATCTAATTTCTGGATAAACTCCAAATTGTTTAAATTAATGAATAGAATTCAAGGAAATATATAAAAGAAGCCTGTATTATTATAGGTTTTCTTTATGTATTTATTTTATTATATTTTTTTAATAATCCTTGCACTTACCAGTAATAATAACAATACTTACTTTTCAAAAATATTATAATTTGTAAAGAACTCTGTTAACTATTTCCAGTATTACTCAGACAATAGTCTGAAAAACTATCTCAGACAGTAATAGTCTAATAAAGAAGCTATCTCAGACAGATTATATTTTTGAAAAAGAGGAAAAAGTGTATTGAAAATGAAAAGGAAACAAAATGTGATGTTTACAAGACAGAATTATCTTAATTTAAGAGTGAAATCAAATGTCTTTCTGAAGTTCTTGGTGTTAACTTCTACCTTACTATGAGGATGCAAGACATCACAGATGAAAAATGGAATTAAAGTTTCTGGAAACTTGCAGAGCACTTCTAAAAGTGATGAGCCCCTTAACCCCTTTGAAATTGTCCATTAATCATTTAAGGACTTGTGCTTTGAAAATGCATGAACTCAATCTGTGACAGAAGTTCTGTCTCAAACATTTCCTTCCTAACTGTTCATTGACAGAGACACAGTGATTGTTAGCCACTATCTAGACTTTTTGATGACCTCTCTGTTCATGAAAAAATAGTGTCTTGTTAGTTCTCACATTTCTTGCTGATATTGTTGAAATAAGTAATGAAACAATTGAAACAGCCCTGAAAAGATAAGTATGTCAAAGGAGACAAAGCTAGCTCAGTGACATTGCTAAAACATATTCTAGCATTTAAAATAAGCAAGAACAACAGAGTCAAGCAAGGAAAAACAAAACAAACAAACAAACAAACAAACTACAAAGCATTTAGTGTGAAATACTTCTTGGTGAAAATCATACATTTATACAGGAGATTATATCTTTAAAAGCCAATCACATTCTCACAGAAAATGTCTTTTCTTATAAATAGCAGTGTCCACTCCTTGAATAGCAGTACTATGTGTTATTCACATTGACTAAGTCAACTTAGTAGTTAACTAATTAAAGAAGTTGCAATATCAACAATTTCCAATATAACACTAGTGGAAAAATCTAAATCAAGAAATGCTTATCTTTTTACGTTTGCTCATTGAATATGCCTAAAATATAGTAAACTTATATAATGAAAACCTCTTCCCTATGTACATTTTTTTTTTTTTTTTGAGAGCAGAAAGTAAAATTTTTAAAAACACTGAAAGGAACTCTGTTCCTGAACCCCAATTATAACTTTATTCAATTATCAAAAGATTCATTAGCTTTCAGGATTAATTTTAAAAGTGCTTAAGGAGGTGCCAGATGCTTAATATATTTTATTTATATCACTTCATACCTATATCTAGGTCTTTAAACAAATACTTTTCTTTAGTCTGACTAAGATTCAGAATATTGGGACACTTAAGCATCTATACAAATGGAATTTCTCTCATTAATTGTTAATACCGGAATGTCGATTTAGATAACTTGTAAAAAGACTGAATTTTAAACTTTACCAAGAATGAAAGCAAGAATTGTCTGCAAAGTCAGACAGATAGAACCACTAGGGGTTCTTAGAAAACTAGCCTTTTTTTTGTTTATTTTTTTGTTCTTTTTTTTTTTTCTTTCCAAGAATTAATATTAAAAGCAGATTATCAGAGTGTATACTAGAGTTAAAATTTTCTAGTTTTATTTTCTACACACTAAATGAAAATCTGAATCTGGAACAACTTGTTCAACTCTTTGTCATATTGTGCCTACTAGTAACAAATAGCCAAAAAACTGTTTAAATTATTTGTCATGGGTATAGAATTTTTGCTTCATTTTAAGTCAACAAGGAGCAACTACTCCTTCACGTTCATATAGTAAAGTAGGAAATAATATTATTGCTTCCTCAAAATGGAGTGAAACTCATTCCAACTCGGAAAACAAGAAAAATCCCTATGAACTATATAAGATCTCAAATTAGATTACAGCTGCTGTAAGATATGCTTTGTTGACACCATCTGTAGCAGCAAACAATAGCCAATGGAGTTGTCTATGGAGGAGTAAGAGTTGAACATCTAGTTGTTATCACCTTGGGATGAAAAGTATAGATGAAAGGTAGCCAGAACCCTGGCTATCCAATGTCAGGACTCTTCTGAAGAGTTTTGCTGACACGTCTGAACTGGTCATACTGGGATAGACCATTGTGCTTCGAGAGATTGTGAGAATACATTAAGATATGCAGCCAGACGGGTAGTGTGTTTTATTTTGACAGCATTTCACGGCATTGGAAATAAAATACAACTTTCCTTATTTAATTGCTTATCTTATTGAGAGACTGCACTCTTATCTCACTGGTTTATGCATGTATATGCATGTATATCGTATCTCACTGGTTTATGCATGTCTTTAGTGTAGATTTCAACCTGTTAAACAGCAGGTGAATAGTAGGGTGTATCTACACAACAAGCATATTTTGAAATAGTTATATGGTGCCCAAATTCTGTCTCTCACTAAGCATGACCAATTAATTCTCTGAAAATCTCTGTACTATTCTGCTCCTGAATGCAGATATCAAACATCATGCTTAGATCTACAAAGGTTAATGATGCAAAAATACTTCCCAAACAGGAAAACTATCAAATATCACATGCCATTGAGGGAGAGTTTAGACAAGAGCAATGACAATGATTAGAGGTTTAGAAAACATTGCCTAAGAGGACCACATAAAAAGGATAGAGACAGAACTGCAAGAGGAATATGATTGCAGTCTACAAACACATTGCTGGCTGTAAGAGTTCAGTTTCATTTTCCATATCCATATTGTATAGAATAAGAGAAGATCAGGTTTGACCATCTAAGGAACTTGAAGGTGCACAAGTCAATTGGACCTGATGAGATGCATCTGTGGGTCCTGAGAGAGCTAAAAGATGAACTTGCTATAAGCCACTATCTATCATATTTGAAAAGCTGTGGCAGTCCAGTGAAGTTCACACTGACTGTAAGAAGGGAAACAAAACTCTCATTTCTAAAAAAGGAATAAAGTAAGACCCAGGAAACTACAAGTCAGTCAGTCTCCCCTCTGTGCCTGGTGAGATCATGAAACAGAACCTCCTGGAAACTGTACTAAGGCACATGGAAAATGAGAAGGTAACTGGTGATAGACAAAAAATGCCTGAAAAATCTGGTGGCCTTCTGTGATGGGATTACTGCACTGGTAGATAAGGGAAGAGCAACTGACACCATCTACCTGGACTTGTGCAAAGCATTTGACACTGGCCCACATGACACCCTTGTCTCTAATTTGGAGATAGATTTGACAGAAGGACCACTCAGTAGATAAGGATTTGGCTGGATGTTGGCACTCAGAGTTGTAATCAATGGTTTGATGTCCAGGTGGAGATCAATGATGAGTGGTGTCCTCAGGGGTCAGTATTGGGACTGGCACCGTTAAACATCTTTGTCGACGACATGAACAGTAGGATTGAGTACACCCTCAGCAAATTTGCTGATGACACCAAGCCGTGTGGTGCAGCCAACATGCTGGGGGGATGGGATAACATCCAGAGGGACCTGGAAAGGCTTGAGAAGTGGGCTTGTGTAAACCTCATGAACTTCAATAAGGCCAAGTTCAAGGCCCTGTATCTGGGCCAGAGCAATCCCAATCACAAATACAGGCTGGGCAGAGAATGGATTGACAGCAGGCCTAATGAGAGGGACCTGGGGGTGTTGGTTGATGAAGAGCTCAACGTCAGTCAGCAATGTGAACTTACAGCCCAGCAAGACAACCTTGTATCCTGGGCTGCATCATAAAAAGCATGACCAGCAGTTTGAGGGAGGTCATTCTCCCCCTCTACTCTGCTCTTGTGAGACCCCACCTGGAGTACTGCTTTCATCTCTCAGGGCCCATTATAAGAAGGACATGGACCTATTACAATGATTCCAGATGAGGGCCATGAAGATTACCAGAGGGCTGGAGCACCTCTCCTATGAAGACAGGCTGAGGGAGTTGGTGTTGTTCAGCATCATGAAGAGAAGTCTCTGGGGAGACTTTATAGCAGCCTGCCAGTACCTGAATGGGGCCTACAATAAATCTGGATATGGATGTTTGACAAGGGCATGTAGTGATAAGACAAAGGATAATGGCTTTAAACTGAAAGTGTAGGTTTAGATTAGATATCTCACATGCACAGAACATGTAAATCAGAACATGTAAACACATGGGTGTTTCCACTTTCTTGTTTTTTGGTTTTTTTTTTTTTTTTTTTTTTTTTTTTTCCCACTTAGATTTGATCTTCAGATAGCTCCACTAAAAATGCATTCACCAACATTTGGGTAAATTCATGTGACTGAGTTCTTGTAAGAATTTCCTTTTTTCCTTTTACAACCATAGGTTTGTCTGTTCATCTTTCCTATACTTTTGTTACAGGTGCCACATTTTCATTAGCCAGTTTTATTCATAGCACTATGTACCCCATTCTGTTACTCTACCTCTCCTACTGGTTTAATCTGTCATGTTCAGAGCTGAGATCAAACTGGTGAGTACCTGTACCTTGGAAAAGCTGCTAACTCTTGCATGGTTTCACAGAAAAAGACAGTAGGCAAAATTGACTAAGCTACTTCAAAACTGAAATGCTATGTACAATAACAACCAAATCTTGGAACCTGGTCAATTAATAGACCTGTGCTAAGCATCTGAATTCTTTCTAGCTGGGTGAGTGAGGCTGAGCGGCCTCAGAACGGGATGAGCAGCTGGCTGAATAGGGGGCATCAGCTCATTAACTGGAAATACTGTCCTACTTATCAGCTCATTCACAGAAAACTCAAATATTTCTAGCAAAAATCTCCATTGCATAGTATAACAATGCCTTCAGTTTACAATAGGGCAATACTCCAGATAGTTTTTCTTCGGCTTAGAGAAATTCTCATACAGCTGGCCTGTCTGACCCATCTGTAGGCCTTTACTACTTCTATTAGCTTTTATGAACACAAACATACATCAGTTTAGTGAAAAGATTATTGCACTTGATAATCATTAAATTAGAGGTGGACACTGATTTAATTTCTATTGCAGTTGTGGGAGGAATGGGGAGGGAGAGACAGAGAGAGAGACAGAGACAGACAGAGACAGAGACAGATCTTCCTGTTCACTGCTCTCTGTCATTAACCTTTCCTTCTCCTGTACCTCTGGTGTACCCTGACCTAGGTTTTGTGTAGGTACACAGTGCTCTATGAGAAAAGTCCTGTGTTTTCAAAATGTTGTATTCAAGGCATGGGTCTAAGCCAGAAGATTAACAGCAAAAAAACTTGCAACCCTGATCTCTCCAGTGTCTGTCTGCTAGGACTCTGGAAACTTATTTCTGTCTGTGAACTTCCACAGTACAGCCCCTCTCTGCCGTTGAGAAAGGAAGATGTATTTCCCTACTACCTTCAATTTTTAATGAAGCTACCCACTTTTCTATCACGAATCTCTTGGTGAAAATTTTTATTGAATTATTTTAAAGCAAGGGGATTATTTATTTGTTTAAACAAAACTTTCATGAAAAGGTTGCAGTAAGACCTTCAGGTTCTAGAAAATTAAGATCTAATAAATAAAGCCAGGCATTTAAACCATGTCAGGTTGTTTTGTTTTGTTTTGTTTTGTTTTCTCAGGAGAAATCTGAAAAACTTTGGCCACTATGTTTCCATTAAAGAACAGAAGGGCCATTGTTTTTTCTATATTTTTCTTATAAAATGAACTTGATTTTGATTAACTAATCTGTGATTTTTAGGGCCTCAAATGCTTGTTTAGTCATCCAAGGCCCTCAGACCTGAACAGAACATTAGGTACAAAAAGTCAAAGATATGATTAAGGACTTTGCAAGAGTTTCAACACTATTCATTGTTTTGCTGTGAAATTTAAACAAGAAAAAGCTGTTGTGTTTTTTTTTTTGTTTGTTTGTTTTCTTTTTGTTTTTGTTTTTGTTTTTTTTGTTCACTCATAAAGTGAATAAAAATAGGCACTGAAGTGCACTGAAGACAGGCAAAAAGTATCTCTAAACAGAAAATATCTGTGCAAAATACATGTATATCATGTCTAGAATAAACTTAAATTACTGTTTTAGATTCCTCTGTTTTAGGGTATTATCTCTAGAGTGGAATCTAGCTTCTGTCTCAGGTACTTTTCTGAGATAGAAAAATCATAGATTTTAAGATTTCCAGGCCAAAAAGAGAAGAGAAGTCTCAATTCCAGGCCAAAACATTTCATCTCTAAGGCTAATAGACAACTTCTTTTTATTCTCCAAGAGCAGCCTTGTGGAAGGAACCTAGGTCTATCAATGCTTGTTAGATATACTGTTAATGTGACACCTAGACCAGCAAATGAAACATCAAATCTGAGATATCTACAAGCCTTCTCACAGGACTATAGCCATTGTAGAGTACTGATAATACCAAACTTACAGTGCTTGGGTGCTTTCAGATCCAGTTGCATGAACACAGACCTTAGAATAACAACTTCAGGTTACCTTGCCTGCTCATTACTCTTGACAAAGCCATTGCTTTTTTTATTTCCAGCACAATGATAACAAATTTATATTTATTACAACAAAATGACAATGTCTTGCCTAAATAACAATGTGATTTATTTTTGTTGTTCACAGCATGAATTGCCAGACTGATACGTAATTAAAATGTGCAGCTTTCTGTAAAGCAGAGTGCTGTCAGTCTAGATGAAAAACTATCAGTTGTTACCATTACCAGACAATGAATTTTGTATCAAATAAAAAACAAAGTAAATGCATTTAGAATTATAAAATGGCATAGGGTAAGGTTTGTTGTTTGTCTGTTTTGTTTATTTGTTTTAATCAATGAACCTACCGCCTAAAGGAAAAAAATATATATATTAGACAGAATATAGAGGAAAGTGCAGATTATCTTTCTTCAGTAAATTTACATTAAAATATGTACACCAATGTCAAGCAAATCAACATGGTGGTTGTCACTATACAGTAATGCTGTATACTGTAACATTGAACTTTCATGCAGAACTGCACACTTATGTCTACATACAAAGCTAATATTTGGCTGAGCCATGTGCATATTTGCACGGTTCACTTTGCGGAAATTTAGCATCGCTCAACAATTACCACTCAGTTGAATTTTGTTGAGCAAATTACAGCTTATTTCTTTTGCTTAGGGTTTCCCTTTCTGTTTCATAGCGTACCATCTTTGTGACTCCTCCATTGCTCAGGAAGTTATTTTTCTTGAATCATATAACTGTATTGGACATACAGAAATATATTTTCCATGAGGACAACTGCACATTTTTTTAAAAACAGCATTAAGACAAATAATGAAGCACTACTTCATGATATTGCCTTAAAATCTTGAGAACTGGAATTATGATCATAGCGTCATACAGGTTGGAAAAGACCCTTGAGATCATCAGGTACAACCATCAACTTCCCCTCAGCCTCCTCTGCTTCAGACTAAACAACCCCCATTCCCTCAATCCCTCCTCATAACACTTGTTTTCAAGTCCCTTCACCATTGTTCATTGCTCTTCTCTGCACACACTTGATCAGCTCTTGTAGTGAGCAGCCCCAAACTGAACACAGTGTTTGAGGTGCAGTCTGACCAGTGTCACGTACAAGGAGACAATCATTTTTTTAGTCCTGCTGGCTGCACTAATGCAGGCCAGGGTTCCATTGGACTTCTTAGCCACCTGAGCACACTGCTGGCTCACATTCAGCTGGCTGTCAACCAGGTCTCCTTCTGCCAGGCAATATTCCATCTACTCTTCCCCAGGCCTACATCAATGCATTGGGTTGTTATGACCCAAGTGCAACACCTGGCATTTAGCCGTGTTGAATGCCATAAACTGGACTCAGACCATTTAGCTAGCCTATCCAGATCCCTCTGTAAAGCCTTTCTACATGCAAACAAGTCATCAGTCCAGACTAACTTGGTGCTGTATGCAAACTTGCTGAGTGCGAACTCAACACCCAGATCATTGATAAAAATGTTAAACAAAACTTGCCCCAATATTGAGCCCTGGGTAACAGCACTGGTGACTGGCTGCCAACTCAGTTGAACTCTATTCACTATGACTCTTTGAGCCCAGTCATGACGGAATGATACAATGATACACTTCACTTCCAGAAACATATTAGAATATGAAAAGCATTGGCATTCACCCTGCTAATCATTGTTAATTTTCTCAAGGAAAAAAAAGGCAGTTCTATGAAAAGATTCTGAAGTAAGGTAATTGACTCTAAAGACAGAACCACTCAAGTATGATGAAAGTGAAAGCCTGAGATTAAAGCCAAATGGAGGAGCTAAATACTAAAATGATTAAGAATGAAAAATCTTGCATTCTACTGGAGTATGGAGCAGTTTACATAAATTAAATGAACAAACAAGACAAATATATGAGAGTTATAAATATGTCTGTGACCACAAAGATTGGAGTATGAGCTGGAGATGGAAACCTCCCAAGAGCAGCAAAGATCTGTGGTAACATTGTAACATTGTATCCCCACAAACTTTATAGATAAGGAAGTTTATGGTAATTATGAAATGCATTGTACTTATAGCCACACTGTGCTATAAGTATTTTTAATAAGTTTACAAAAGCTAAAAACAGCATCAATGATAACAAGTGTTTGTTTCTCACATTAGATAAATGCAACCTATAACTTGTGGTATAGCTCAGCTATTTTATTTAATAAGCTCTATAATTCTTCGAGTAATTAACCTTTAAGAAGCTGCAAATGTCTTGAGTCTTGAGACTGTATTTTACTCAAGTAAACACATGAGTCTAAACCGTACTTTTCAGATGACACCAGGAAAAATGTTAGATCCTTTAATACATCATTGCACTTAAGTCCTGTGGAAATCATTTGGATTACTCTTCATTATTTGTTTTCTCCCAGGATTTACAGAAAGATGACAGCTGAATTTAGAGACTAAGCCATTAGATTGTACATGCTTCCATTTCAAAGTTTGTTAATTTTCTTTCTCCTTTGTCAGTTTTAATTTGTCACTAAAACCAAAATGAAATAATTGTACCAGTGTCTAAGTTCTGTTGCACAGTCAAGGTTTTACCATAGGTATAAAATTGGTTTTTGGATTCAGCTGACACCAGTTAAACGATTACACAGTAACAAAAGTTGAAATAGGGCTCCTGACATGTCAAATTAAATCAAAATCAAAATTAGTTCAACCAGAGTTTAGTGTTTATGCATGCTGGTAACATCTCTTGTAAAAGAGATAATAAGACTGCCATTTGCAAAATTCTACGATGGAATGTAATCACTGCCTTTGGAAACCAATGGCAAGGAATTATAAGCACCGTAATTATTTAAACTCAAAATTTGAAATACTTTTTTTCTTCTAGTAAGTCACTGCCTCTTTTTAAAAGAGACTTTCCAAAGCACCTGTCTTTCACATTAACATTCTATGCCATGATTAGGCAACAAAACTATCAAAGTCATTCTAACCTTTCACAACTCTCTTTGGCTGGATTCCCACATTAGTCATAAAAACAGTACAAAGCCTACTCTCATTCAGCCTTTTAGAGCTATTAAAACAAATTAGGACATTTAATTCACACACTGACATCCTTAGAGAAGAGACTGCAGGCAGAGACATTCTCAAGGCTTGCATAAAGGGTCATCAGATTGAATTCCAAGGCTAGTCCATACAGATAATGAAAATAACATCTTCCTTTCTGAAAATAGCTATGAAAACAAAAGGATCGCATATAAATATGAGTATCTGAAAATAAATGACAGAACTCTAATACTGAATTGTTTTGCTGCAAGTCTTACTGCTGCAGACAGAGACAGGTTTTGAAACACATTTGAAATTAGAGATAATGACATGAAACCCTAATTAGACTTTCTTTTGAGATATCTAGCCTTGACAGAAAACAGTGGGAATTCATTTTTAACGTGTTTCAAACACTTTATTATGTTACCTGGAGCTCTTAGTTATGTAATGGTCACACTGGAATTAACATGTTTGCCTTCATGAGTATGAATTACTCATAAAATTAAGAGCAGTTGAAATTTGCTTTCTAACATGATTTTAAAATATACTAATTAAATTTTGACCATAAAGATTGACCATTAAGTTTGTGATAAAATTAATGAAATCAAAGAAGCCAATGAAACCAAAGTTGAGTCTATAAGAGAAAATTGAATGTTTGCTCTAAACCAGGCAACTGATATTTTCATGATTAAAAATGTTTGCCTTACATATAAGGTGTCCAAATCAAGTTAAACATATCGCTTCTCTTGACAGGCTCTCTGGGTCCTCTTCAATTCATGTATCTGTGTATGCTGTGTGATAATGTTGTTTAGTGAGAAAATTCTGTCACAGAGCATCACATTTCAGCATGTGATGCTCTCCATAGTGGCTAAACTGTTCTTTAGCTCTTTTTCTATTGGTGTTTAACCAACCAGGAGCCAAAAGAATTAAGATAAAATAGGTGTTTTCTTTAACTTCACCCTCAGATTTTCTCACTGCTATGGGATAATAGAGCATTTTCTATCTGAATGCAACAGAAAGAATTATTAATCTCTATCTGTGAGGCTCTCTCACTTTATCTAATGTAACAAACCCATTCCAAAAAGTAGGGATACCATGGAACAGATGTGAAAGTTATACTTTTGTGGGCAGCTGAACTCCACCACAACCGCTCTCTCACTCTCCCTTCTAAGAAGAGGAGGAGAAGATAGTATGCTGGAAAGTAAAAGCAAAACAAACAAACAAACAAGCAAACAAAAAACCTCATCGGTTGAGATAAAAATCATATAATTAAAAGGAAAAGGAAGATGGGGAAAAAAAAAAAAAAAAAAAAAAAGAAAAAAAAAATCGTTCTCTACTTCCTATCAACACGCAATGTTTGGCCATGTCCTGAGAAGCAGGGGACCCATACATGTAGCGGTTGTTTGGAAGACAGACATCTTTATAAGAAGAATCTCATCTTTATAAGAAGAATCTCTCCAATCATTCCTTTCCCACATTTCATTTCTGAGTGTGATACCATATGGTATGGAATATCCCTTTGGCCAGTTTAGGTCAGCTGCCTTGGTGATGTGTCCCCTTCCCCCCCCCCCCCCCCCCCAACTTCTGCCCACCCCCAGCCTGCTGGATGGGTTTTGGAGGGAGTCCTGATGCTGTGCCAGTATTGTACAGCATGTACAGCAATAGTCAAAGCATTAGTGTGATACAATTCCCCATCGTCCTGTCACCAGGTACATGCACATGGGAAAATAGACCAACCCTCACCTTGCTACAGCCTTCTTTAAGGTACCTGTAGAGTGTGATAAGGTCACCCCTGAACCTCCTCTTCTCCAGGCTGAACAATCCCAGCTCCCTCAGCCTCTACTCATAAGATTTGTTCTCCAGACCCCTAACCAGCTTCATTGCCCTTCTCTGGACTCACTGGAGCACCTCGATGTCCACAGGCAGAGGGCCCCTACATTCCTGGTCTGACTCCATTTCCTGGCTCCCAGTTCACTCATACCAGTCCCCCAGTATCTGGCACTCTGGGTACAAAGTCAGAGAGCTGTGTCTGACTGTGGAATAAACATTCACATATTCTCACATGCCCTCATCAATTAGTGTGACTGATCAGACTTTGCTCCCATCACTGCCTCCCTTTCTTATTATCCCTTGTTGCATTGGAAAAGGTCTTTGACCTTGATCCTTAGAGGAGCAGAAACTCTCCTACATACCCTTACACATAGAATGGCTCAGGTTGGAAGGGACCTCAAAGATCATCTAGTTCCAACACCACCTGCCGTAGACAAGGACACCACCTACAAGATGCAGTTGGTCAGGGCATCATCTAACCTGGTCTTGAACACCTCCAGGGATGGGGCATCCATAACCTCTCTGCGCAACCTGTGCCTTTGCTTCACCACCCTCTGAGTGAAGAAAAATATCTCAGATTTCTTTCAGAAATCTTTCCACATGCACATACTTAATATAATTAAGCATTATACATTATATAAATAATACTTAATATAATTAAGCATTATATTATATAAATAATATCATAATTATTTGTTGATTATACGTTCTCTTTAATGAGAACAGTTTGTTTTGAGTATTTTATTCTCTTTAGTATGTATTGTCTTCCAGTGTCTGGTAGGAGAGGATTTTTTTCCACCTATTTTAGTATATTCATTGTACATAAATCAATATGTTACATTTCCCAGATATGGATGATAATTGCAGATAGGTTAAATGACTACAATGAACCTCAGTAAAAATCAAAATGACAATGGACCCTTAAAAAAAATGGTGATCATAGGTTCCTAGTTATGTACATTTTAAGACTCATCAAATTCACTTTTCTAATCAACAGACATTATATCAATCACATTGTATGATTTTGTGATTTGAGAGAAGTTTTATCTTCCTCCTTCATATACATGCTGTCTCTTCAGTACATCCAGATGGTGTACAATGTCCTGAACTTGGCTAGCTACATCTCAAGTCACAAGGCAAAGTGCAAAATTTAGATACATAACAAATAAAAATCCATAATTAAGGGCTATTATTCTGAAATAATATCTGCTCTTCAACATACTGTACATATTTTGACAGTGATGTGATAGACCAAGAAGATTGCTCTCTACAACACCATCCTTTATAAAAAAACACTAATTTAGAAGTGAATAAGAACAGTACCAAATAAAATAAATAAATAAATAAATAAAAAACCACAGGGGAAAGAAAAGATACCATGGGTGTTTATGTCACAGTTCCAAATACAACAGTATTTAATTTCCAGGAATTAAACCCAAAAGTTGTAGAACTTCCATGATTCATATTTGGAAGCAATGAGTATTTCCTATACCAGGGTTACCACAGCGTGTTGTGGTTTTTCTACTTCTTGAACCTCCACCTATCTTTGAAACTTTGTCTAAGCAGGTTAAAACTGACATGGCTTGTGTATGGCAGGTCATACCAGCATGCACCAGTTGAGAACTTGACTGTTGTAGAAGATTCTCAGCAGCTGAAGTAGGTAATTTAAATCTGCTTTATCCAACTCCATCAGTGCAACAAGGTCTTAAAAGGATCTTTTGAGAATGTTATGTTTTAGTCATTCTGATGAGCTCAATGTACTCTTATAGGGATTCTTGAGAGTGAAGAGCTTTACAAAAATCACAAAACTCTTTTCTGTTGTGTGTATTTTACCAATCATAATTTAAAACTGGTAAGTCTATCAACTTTATTTCTAGTATAAAAGTAATACACCAACTTCAACATGGTGAGAAAGAAAATAAGCCAAATGCAAGTGTATGCATTCAAGGATGAAAAATCTAATTTCACATTCACTGAATTGAAATATCTTTAAATAGTAGAAGTTTAAGTGGGACAGGTGAGTCAGACTTTGAGACAGAGTATCTGGCCTTTATAGAATCATATAAGTTGCCTAGGACAAGGTAACTTCAAACATCCACTTCTCAGACATAAGTAAAAGCCCCTCCACAAACAACCACTGTGAAAACAAAATGGCTTCATTTGTATAGGAAAAAGGTCCTTTTTTTCTAGCTTCTCTTGAAGTACGTAAGTAGATGTAGATATTCATTAGAATCGAGGACCTCCATAACCCTCAAAAGAAAAAATATATATAGAAATATATATATTTCTAAAAAGAAATATATATATTTCTTTTCTAAAAGAAATATAATAAATATATATAAATATATATATTTAAAATATATAATATTTTATAATATTAAATATAATAAATATATAATAATTATATAATATAATATAATATAATATAATATAATATAATATAATAAATATAATATATAAATATAATATATAATAAATATATATATTAATATAATATATATATATTATATATTATAATCTATCTATATATATATATATATTATATATATAATCTATATATATATAGAAATATAATAAATATATATATTTCTTTTCTAAAAAGAAATATATATATAATAAAGAAAAGAAAAAAGAAAAAAAATATATATATATATGCTGAACACAGTATTGTAATACTGAGACTTTTTCTTGCCAGACTGGATTAATAATGAAGGTCTTTAGCTTTCCTCCACTATGTTTTACTTCTCTGGACAGAAGCCCAGATTTTCTGAGGTTAATCAGTGAGATATGTGCCAATGTAGCCTTAGACTATGTGTCTCAGATCTACAGACTCCATTCTCTGTGTCCTAGGAGGCCTGTCTCTTTTCTTTTGTGAGTACTGATGCTCAGGATGGAGATCTATGCATTTCAGCGTGAAATTACTTTTAATTTTTATTTACAGCAGTATTAGATTTCTTCTTTACTTATGTCTGAACATTTCACCAGGAAAAAAAAAATCAGCAGTAGCAAATTGAAGTTATTGTTTGATAATTAACCACAGACAATGCTGCCCAATACTATGAATGTGAATTCAATTATATTGCATTTTAATACTGGGTTTAATACTCTGACCAGGTGCTTGTTAAGAAGGAATACAACCCTATGAGACCGCAAAGTCAGCACTCTTAAGATGTAGCAGCACACACTGCCTGACACCTGTGCAGGGTCAGAGCACAGATGCCAGTCCTCTTCCCTTGAAGAACCTTCATTTACATTCCTGAGGAGGCACTGGGTACACATGTGAGAACCCATCATTAGTATGAGGGACATTGTGACAGTCTTCTCATTTTCATCATCCTTCCACAATAATCATCAACAACATTTTAAATTAAGTTCCTGATCCACATGTTTTATCCTAATTTGCATATATGGTGTGTTGGGCATATTAAAGGTTGTTATTTATTACAGAATTTTCTTTTGATCTGTGGTGACTTGGTGAATATACAACTGAAGGAATTTATCCTATGCTGGTCAGAATTAAAACTTTTTCTGTTATCGGTCTTTATACTAATCTCCTTTAATTACATATATAACTGATATGTAGATATGGTAGATAATGATATATATATCTACACATATAATTGTGTAATTATATATAATAGTCTATTATAGGTATAACTGGGTGAACTCAGTCTGGAAAAACAAACTGAAGAATATCTTATCTAGTATCATAATGTGTAAGAACTGTCCAGCTTCTCATATTCTGAGCAAATAGACCCTCTCTAGAAGTGTCTTTTAAAATAAGTCTGCAAGTACAGAAGTGAATATAACAGGTTCAAGAGAAGTGTTCCATTTTTATTGTGGTTTTGTTTGGTTGCTGTCCAAATAAATGCTCTCAGAGTTCAGCCCAAATGAATTATTAAACTCTGACAACACTAGCTTCAACCAGGGTTTCTGGCTCTTCTTACAGCATTGGGAAGCTGATTTCCAACCAGAGATGCAATTCCTTGGGTTTTTAGCCTCTGGTTCAGCATTCCAGGGTGATAGGGGCTGATGTGCTCAGCTGATCTTCCTGTTCAGCATGCCATAAGAAAACCCTGGGGAGTCTGCTTGGGAGCCTCAGGCTCAGGGACCACAGAGCTGGAGTCTGCCTCAGAGCTAGGGGCTATGATTCCATGCCAGATCTCAGGTTTGAAGAAATCTGCCAGGACCCCTTCTGAAGCCTGAGAGAATGCGTATAAAATATTTTGCAGTCAATAAACTGTAATTTTCTCACAAAATAAAATAATATATATATTATCCAAAATACATCATATTACTTCTACTTATCAAAATAAAACAAAATTAAAGCATATTAAAACATTCTGCAACTTCCCTCATTCATAACTAGTGACCTTTCTTCTCTGTAGCTTAAGAAGGATTAAGATAAAGTGACCCAAGTCCACTCTACATCTGAATTAGAGCCTCTATACAAAGCTTTAATGCTCTTTAGCTAGTGTGAGATGGTTAATTTATTTTAAGTTCTCATGAATGTCCTGTGCCTGTTTGATGTTAATAGGCTTGTTCTCCCATTACAAGTCTTTTAATAAACTGCCATGATTTACCAAGGTACTTAAATATGTGGTTAATTTAAAGCACATGGGTCCATTCATTCCGTTGATACTTCATCACCTCTTAAGTTAAACATATGCTTTCTGAACTGTAGCCTGAAAGTGAGTCTGTTCACAAATAGAGATTTTAGGATATCTTTGTTCCCAATACTGCAAGGTGTTGGGTGCAAGGTATCTGCACTCCTAATCATCACAAGAGTGATAGTGGATGCTCAATATTTCTTTAAAGTTGCCAGCACCCTGGAGGAACAAATCCACCCTCTATCAGTCAGCAAAATCAAGGCTTGATTTACATGTGTCTGCTTGCTTTCACAGTTTGAGGCAATTTAATGTTCAGAAATCGTTGACCTGAATTCATGTGCCTAAAGTGAATGTGAGCTCAAATATTAGCAGTTATCTAATCACCCAAAGAATGTTTGCACCTGTTATGAATTATGCATGCAGAAATTTAAGCTCAATTATTTGTATATGCAAAGTTAAATACACAAAAAGACCATTTCTTAAAATCTAGGACAGGATGTTAAACTCGCTATATTTTATACAACAAGTACTGACTTGTCAGAATATTGAATATTTTTTGTCTGGGTAAGAGCATGTGCTTAAAAGTGGTAAAATATGGATTAATACAAGGTTCCTCACATGAGAACAGAATAATGTTTCTTGCCTGAATTCTGAACATTTTGAACTTATTGGGTAAACTTATTCAAAGAAGACACTAGAGTCTTTGTCATTACAAAGGATAAATTCTTGTTTTTCTATATGCAAATTACTATGTTTAAGAATAATATCTTTAAAATGTCAGCCCAATCTCAGCATAAGAAAAAGAGTCAGAAATCTTTAAGGAAGTAAAATGATGAAAAGCAGCATAAAAAGTCACAGAAGTAACAAAAATTTCCATAAGAAAGAAAATCTACTAACACAAAATGTGGTCTTCTGTCTTGCTTCCATTGGTTTACCTGCTATCACAAATGGCCAGCTGGAACAATATGAAACTAGTAAACATTTTTTTTCCCCCTTTTTTTTTTTTTTTTTTTGCTAAAGATACCTGCCAAGGAGGTAGGTCAGAGTGAGACTAAGGACTTCAGAAAAGCACTCATGTTTTGACAGTTCATCAAGAGAGAAAGAATTCAGTAAGTAGGAGAGTTCCCAGAAATTCTACACAGACCCTAAGAAAGTTCTGCTAAGGATAACAACTTTGCGAACAGGGATTCCACAACATTTCTTGAGCTGCATAGTTGAATCCCTGATGTCTTGCCTTTGCATCCTGTTTGACTCCTTGCTTACAGCAAAAGTACTATAAATGATGTGATGTTATTTTAGTAGTGAGAATGAATCTGTCCATTCATTTTCGGTTAACTAGGAAGTGAAGAAGTGAAGAACAGTCTCAAGATTTAACAACTCACTTCTTTATATACATTCTGAAAGTACAGTTTTGACTTTAGACATGTGAAAAGCATAGCTGAGCAAACACGGCACAGATTCACACTGTTCTGTGCTATGAATTTTCTTTTCCTTGATGCACAGTGAGCAATCTAAACTATGCTAAAAGAATTACTTACAGTGACTCAAAAGTTAAAAATATTTCAATATTTTTGTCTTAAAGATGACCATCAGAAAAAGCAGCCATTGTTTTAAATTTTAAACCAACAAAGATTTTAAAGCAAAAATATGAAAACAAATGTATTTTGTTGTATTCTCAGAAAATGTTTTCCATTTACTGTAAGAAATAACTAAGTACTTCAAGTTTAAATGGGAGAGGAAGAATTTAGCCTGTTCTATTTTAGGCTCAGAGAAATCTTCAGGGAAAGCAAAACACCCTAGTAATCACCACAGATGAAACAGAAGTACTTCAAAGAAGTAATTTTGTAATTTTCAGTCTATTTTTCATTTAAGAATATGTCCTGAAAGTCCTTGAATTTTGACAGTCTTGTATCAGCTAGCTGCCTGCAGCATTCCCTTGGGGCTACTTTTCAGATGCTCTCAGGTTGGGATCTATAGGAACACTACTTTATATCACAAGCACAAACAGCTTTTCTTGAATATTTATGTCATTGCTATCATGGAAACTGTATGCACAGCTCAATATCTTTTCAAATTTTGAGGGAATTTTCAACTGTTATCTCCCTTTTAACAGTACTTCAAAAATCAGTACAAACATTTTCAGCCTTTGCTTAATGTCATATACACTGATTTTTTACTTTTCACTGTATATATTCAAATAACAGCTGAGCTAAAAATAAGTGACCAAGATGAAAGTTTTAAAACCATCTAAAAGGTATAGGCCAAAAATTCAAAGGCAAGTGACTGTATTACTGAATATATTATTATGACCACATGCAGATTTACCAGTATGGACTCCATAGGAAATTCACTCCCTGAATCACATGGCTGGTACATTATGTTTCTTCACAATACAACAGTTGCATGATTATGCAGCATTTTCCTTCACTTCACTTGATCTAGACATACTTGACCTAGACTCTTGAGCATGGCTTATATATGTGTAGCATAGAGTACAGTATTTGATAAAGACACCCTTTTTAGTTTCTGTGTCAATCAAGAGTTTAATTGAGATGCCCAGTCAGAGGCATCTATTGCCATTTGAGATACTAGGACAGTAGCTCCTATCAATGTTGACATTTAATGACTGCTCTTAAAGAGCATGGACATGAGCCTCAAAAAGTTTGAGGCTATCACCTCTACATTGAAATGTATGTCACAGAATAACTTAAATGACACATCTTGCCTATGTTTGGGCAACTGAATGAAGCTCTTAATGCTTAATTTCCCCTTATAATCAATGAATATCTACTCAATATAGTAAAAAGAGTGTGGAACACAATTCATTTTGTTCTACAGTAGATGCATATTTTTGATCAGCTAAATAGCTCTATAGAATGTATCTACACAAATGCATTGATTGCACCAAATATAAATGAAGTTTAGACATTTGGCTCACATGAAGATACTGACACTGCACTAGATAATTTAAATGTTTTGTTTCATAAGGTGAAATACCACCCTCAGTTTCTATAAACAAGGACTTAGAGTCTTGCTGTGACCTGGAGTTCTAGGTTCTTCCATACAAAGTATGCAGGTATGTACAGTGGGATTCATGCCTGTTAAAGAGGATAATCTACAAATTCATTCATAGTTGATGCCAAGATTTTGCCAATGCACTTTTAGCTTACATTTCTAGTTCTGTTTTTCTGTTTATTTGAAACTGATGCAGTCTTGGACACATTTCAGGGCTAACCTTGGTTTATTAAATATTAACATACACAAAACTTTGAGAAATTGGTTTCTCTGCTACAAAATCATAGTTCTCATTATTGGGCAGCAGCCTATGTTTTTGCAAAACACATTTTATCAAGTCAGCTAAATCACTGTCTTGGTAAGGTAAGAAGTATAAAATAGAACCTTAAAATGCCATATGCCATTAATCTCCCGTTAATCTCTCATAGTTATCTTATGTGGGGTGAATGGATAACTTAATTTTTAGTTATCTGAGGCTGGGTTAGCTGGTATAGCCCCAGCTGGCAGCCAAACGCACCCAGATGCTTGCTCATTCCCCACCAAGTGGGACAGGGGAGAAAATAAGCAGAACAAGAACTAGAAAGTTGAAATAAGGACAGAAAAATCATGCAGAAATTACTATTGTGGGCAAAAGAGACACAATATAGGGAATTTAACTTAATTTTAAACACTTAATTGCTGATTTGGGTATCAGGAAACAGATGACAAACATTTAAACACTTAGAGAAAACACATTTCCTAATGCTTTCACAGGCTTGCTTCATTCCAAACCTCTTTTCCCATCTTATTATTGCTGCAGGTTATCCTCAGTCCCTTTGGTGATGTGATAGGTGGTGTAGGTTGGGGTTAGGGTGTACTGATTTCTCCTGATGTTCCTTGCTTAGTGCCCTGCTGCTGTTCCTTCCTTCCTGTTTCCTTTACTACAGCATGGGTTCTCTATCGTCCACAGCCCCTCTAGGGATATTACCAGCTCCATCATGGAGCACCTCATATGCTCTCACCTTATTCCTTTACTCTTTACTCAGTATTTTCTGCCCTATCTTATACTGCCAGGCTCAGCTGTGTCCAGTGGAGCCGTTGGAATCTGATAAGTCCAGCACAGCCAGCACAGCCATGGCCTCTTCACAGAGGCCATGTAGTCTCCAAGCTGCCATATCTGGCCATTTATTCATTGAGAATTATCCTATTTAATTGAAATAAA
Source organism: Anas acuta (assembly GCF_963932015.1). NCBI lineage: Eukaryota > Metazoa > Chordata > Aves > Anseriformes > Anatidae > Anas > Anas acuta. The sequence continues at coordinate 129,979,590 of NC_088980.1, forward strand.
TCACCCATTAGAGGGTAAAAGGGACAAAGGGACAATGGCATTTTGTTCCCTGATGACTTTGATACTCTGATCCAGCCTGCATTGTAAGGCTGCTGCTTCTCTGCTTCTTGAGAAAATAGATGATGCAAATGGTGGCACTACTAACTACTAGTTTTGCTAGTAAACTACTAGCAAAATATCTACAACTTTTTTTTTTTTTTTTTTTTTTTTTTTTTTCCAGGCGTTCAACTTCTTTGATGTCCTTGTTTATATGTCTGGATTCAAATTTAGCACGAATACATTGTTTAACAGAATTCTCCTGAAATGGTTTCACTGAAAAGCTGTGACAGAGATCACCTGCTGTGTCACCTTGTCCATTTTGGTGGTAATCACTACAAAGGACATCAGTAAACTAGTCAAGCATGATCCTCATCCTTGCCTGGACCACACTGACAACCCTTAATTAGACTTTTTCTCATGCATCTCTTCCTCTTTGATCTCAAATTTAAAAACTCTCTGAGTTGATGCTAAACTATGTACATCATAATTTCTTTGTCTTTCTCAGCATGTCTATGTCTACTAACCATTTTAAAAATAGGAAAATATTAATCAATATTAATCTGGAACTGTTGTGCTAAAACATATTATATCATAGGTACAGTCCACAGTCAAACATTTCCCGTTGTGTTGCTTTACCTCGAGTCCTGGGATTTTGGTCTTCCTCTGGAGGTAATCATATGGAGCTATAGAGCTGCAATGACCAGAAAAAAAGAATTTCACAATTAGAAACAACCCCAAGAGATGTTAATCACCTCTGTAAATTTGACGTAAATACAGAAAGCAAAGTTATAGGATATTATCTTTCCCAATCCTCGATGCATTCATTACAGGCAAGGATGCTCCCCACACACTCCTGCATAGCATTTACTGTTTCCTAATTGATATAGCAGAACAGAACTGTGGATGTTTGCTTCTGTTTTTCTGACAGCTTGGCAAAAATACATGAGAGACAACTGGCTACCATCAATCACCTATGAAATTTCTTCTGTTAGAAATTATATATAAGGCATAAATAAGATTTATCTACTACATCTTCTGGCAATTTGCCCTGACACCTTCTTGAATTATTATTATTATTATTTTTAAGTAGTAAATAAAAACTGGAAATTGATTGAATGTGTTGAGTTTTTTTAAAAGTCATTAACATACCGATACTGTTTTAAATTTTGTGAGGTAGAAATTTAGAGTGAACTCCAAGAGGTGGAAAGTTGGCAGAGATGAGGTTACTGGAAATGCAAATGCAAACATAATGTCAACAGTCTATGGTCTTCATTTAAAATTATTCTTTTAATAATTATTTTAATGAAATGTAATGAAATTGGAGAAAATGTCTTACTATGAGAAGAAAATATTGTGTAATATTCCAAGCTATAAACTGGTGTAAATGCAGAATAATCCAGCAGTCACTGTTTATTCATTTGATACTTTGCATTGTAAGATTTATTACATTGTTCACTTACCATGCACATGTAACTACAGCATAAATTCATGAGGCTATTTAGCCAACCATGAATTTACTAAAGAGTATAGGTATATTCTATTCTCATGAACATATGTAATTGTGATTACTCAGCATATCAAGAATGAATTGAATCAACAGTGTTACTAGGATTGTTTCAGGCTTTCATATTCTTCTGTTGTTACTTTGAGTCCAATGGTTGCAGAGCTAAGAAGGCAAAAACATGCTGAACAGTGAAACAATTTTTTTCTTTTTGTCATTAAAACCAAACCATACTAAAAGATAATGATTTTTTTTTTTTCTTTTTAGTGTAGTTTGTTTGTTTGATTGTTTGTTTTTTGTTTTTTACACAGTTGTTCACAGGCTACTTTTAATTTGGATTTATTAGGATTTTGCAGAAACATAATAGTTATATACAATTGTTAAAAGCATAGAGAATTTATATGTTCACTGATTCTCCACTAGAGCTTGTACAAAGAGTAGGGATTGTCAATTTTTCTTTGATAATAACTGGACTTATTATACTATTATTTTCTTTGTAGAGAAACTGCTCCATTTCTTCTGAAAACTCAAAAGTTTTGACTTGCATTATATTGTCTTCTCTCTAGGTTTAGTATTTCAGCAGAGCTGTAAATATTTTCTGAATTTGTTCAGTCAAATTATTTTCTGTTCAAAAAGTGATATTTCAGTTCTCCCTCAGAACTGCTGAAATATTTATAAAATGAGAACAAAGCATCCATTAAATAAAAACAAAAAACAAACAAACAAAAAAAAGAACCTAGCTGCTCACTTGCTTTCAGAATGTAAAAGTTAGCCATAACTACTGACATTTGTTGTTTAAGAAACCTAGTTCAGAGCAAGATAGGAATAAAAAATAAAAAATAAAATTAAAACCAAACAAACAAACAAAAACCCCAAACAGACAAAAAAAAAAAAAAAAAAAACAAAAAAAAAAACACTTTTTTTTTTTTAGCAAGATTTGGTATTTCTTTCTGTAGCTACAGACATGCAATTTGAGTAAATAAACAACAGCATAGAAATTACAGATGTATAATAGCTCTGTCTCATTGCCACTTCTGATCTTTATTGTATGTTTAACAGCTTGTGGGTGCTCAAAAAAAGGCCAGGATAACAGCAGCCAGCAAGACAGGAATTTGCTTGTAACAGTGTGAGCGAGTGGGATGCCCAAAATGTAGGCATTTGCCCCAAACTGATTTCAGTGAAGAGCAAGGCAAACATCAACTGAAATAAACAGCAATTAGGAAATTAATGAGACTTTTGGTTAACAAACAAACAAACAAACAAAAAACAAACAAACAAACAAAAACAATCAAATAGCAATAAAAGCAAAACACAAGGATCTGTAGTGGTCAGGAGAAGAGGGGAGAAGGGTAGCACTGGTGTGACCCTGTGAGGCTGGACCCATGGCATTGGGGACTTTGCCTGGGTCTCACCTTGCATGCTACCAAGCACTTCCTCCACAGCCAGCATGGGGGCACCCTGGGACTCCACACCCTGGGGGTGTGGAGTAACCTCCTGGGGGATTCTCTCACCTCTGGGACAAGGTGGGGTGGCCAGGGCACCCACATCTCCCAGAACAGTGGTGTGTAGTCGGGGGGTCCAACATGCCCTGACAAGGGAGGCCTGTATCCCCCATAGCCTAAGGAGGGTTACATGTGCACATAACACTGTGCTGGGGAGAAGAGGCAAGATTAAAATTTATTGGAACTATAGAAAGTATTTGGAAGGTGTTGTTTTGCTTATTAACATTTGCATTTGTATTGTGGTTTATCTTTTGTATTGCTAATACTGATCCTCAATGTATAATTTTTGATCCTGAATGTACAGTTAATTATACTTTGTTATTAAATAAGTAAAACCAGTTCAATCCTGATTTGGTTTAAACTAAGTGGGCTAAGCAAATTTTCCACGTGACAGATGAACTTCCTTTAATCTGTGATTAAATAGTTTGGAAACATGAATGCTTATCTAACCACATCCACCACTTGCCACTCCAGGAGCTAGTATTAGGCCAGTCTTCACTTGCACCATATTTTAAATACAGTTCTATGAAGTGGAAAGTATTTTACTGACAATGGTGTTCATTTCAATTCAGTAGTCTGGAATATGATAAAGTGCTGAAATACCATTTTTGTTTGTTTGTTTTTCAGGTGCTATTTGTTTATTTTGTTTATTAGTTTTGTTTATTTGTTTGTTTGTTTGTTTGTTTGTTTCAGTGTCCTTTTCAGTTTTTCAGGGTTTTTTTTTCGGCTTTTTTTTTTTTTTTTTTCCCACCACATACACAGAATGACTCTTGATAGAAGCATTCAGCTCACACTCTCTCCACCTCCTTTGTCTTCTGTTCTTCTCTTGTTAATTTTCTGGTTGCAACAGGAGAAGTTGATAGCTTATGTATGGTACCAAACAGATGGTCTTCTATGTGTTGTCTGGTAAAGATACTTTGTCTTTCATTCTGTGAACTATAGCTGAATAAAACTACCTGTGACCGGTTTTGACATTACTTCAAGCATATTCGATCACAGGTCTTTGGCTTGAAAGTCCAACATAGTAATCATTGTTGACTGTTTTCACTGAAGACACATAAGTAACTGGAGGTAATATCTAAATCACTTCACTGTATGTTGAAGTTTACAAAAAGCAGTGTGTGCCTTAACTTTACAACTCCATTCCTAGCCAGAGGCAGATCATGATCAATAATCATAATTTATAATATGATTCTCTGTGTTTGGTGAATTCTGAAAGAGATATAAGAGAAGATTTCTACTACTTCAAAGTTTCAGGTGAGTCCTTTGATAACTTCATTTTAAAAACAGAGAGTATTAAATTTCTACTAATATACTTAATAGGTTAAATAAGTTGGCAAAACCTCTTTAATTTGATTTACCTAATGTACACTAAATGTGTAGCTGGAATATTTTTTCTACCTTTTACCTTCAACACTACCAAACTGACAACTTATATCAGAAAATCTCCTTTGATATTTGAACTGGTCTCATTCTTTCTGTACAATTTGCATCCCTATTGTGTTTAGCTTTTACGAATACACATTCACTTGTAAAAATGCCAATGAATGTTTTCCTGTAGACTATTATATGTTCTCCTGCCTCTTTAGCTTTCACTTGTTATTCATTCTTTGAAAAATACTCGACCTTTTAATGTTAAATAAATGAGTAACACAATTCTTTGTCTTCTACTTTATACCATCTTTAATATAATTCTTGTCTTGATTTTTATATCTCACAAGTTATGTCAATCCAAGTTCCATTAAATTATATGTAATCATTTTCCAGAATTTATCATTTTATAATTTTCAATGCATTGACTATTTGAGATGAAATATTACTCTTGGTGGGTATTAAACGGAAGTTACTGAAGAAGTTACTGCCTCAGAGAAGGTTAATATTCCATACTTATTTTGAATGGCACGTTGCCCAGCAATGGTGAATTGATATATAATTTAACTATTACCCATATTGGAGTCAGTTGTATCTATTAAGTTTTCAGTGATGACATTAAAACATAGCCAGAAGTCCCCAAACTATTCCCCATACTATTGTCAGCTTTCCAGACAAGGGGATCAGATCTTTAAGTCCTTGGTGTATGAATCTGGAGAAGTAAAGGTGGAGAACTGAGGTTGTCTGGTACAAGTGCATGATGGGAGTGACACAACTCCCTTCCTTAGGATAGGCTACATCTTTTTTTGAGCCTTGTGATTATTATGGCAAAAATGCTAGGCAAGAAAAAGAAAGGTCAATACCAGGTGTTTCAAAAACAGGAAAAAAATAAAATCACTACTTGACACTTATGACCTTCTGAGTTTTTTTTTTCTTTTTTTTTTTTTCTTTTTTTTTTTTTTCCTGGAACCTGATTGATTTTCTTTATTAATTTTGGTGACACAAGGGACATTACACTCCACCCTACCTACTGTAGTTGTAAGTATTCATGGGTTTCATTTTTATTAACCCTATTTATCTCAGGATTAGATAAGATCTCAGCAATTAGCTAAATATGCTAATTATGTATTCTGTAAATTAGTTCTTCAGGTTCAAGATTACTTCATAATTAAATTGATTGTCCTATCTTTTCTTTTTAAAAATAAGAATAATATCTCTGTCTTTTAAAGTACTTTCTGTAAAGTGTTTGTTTGTAGATGTATATTTTCCCAGTTGTTATTTTTTTTTATTCTTGAATATTGCTAATCCTTAGAATATGTTGAAGTTCTTCTATGGGTCAAATCCTTCAGGACCTGATTTGGATGCCACAACAGTGAACAATACTCATGAGAATTTTGCTATTCTACTGCTTTTTATCAGAAGAGTAACCATGCTAAAGAGTTTCAAGGTATACTTTTTAAGCTGAAGATCAGAATACATTTTTAACATATTCTTATCTATAACTCTCTCACATGTACTTAAATATCACAGAATCATGGAAGGGTTGAGTTTAGATGGCACCTCTAATCCAGCCCCACTCAAAGGAAGCTCAGCTATTGCAGTCAATGTCCATTTGGATTTCAAATATTTCAATGAATGGACACTCCACACATTCTGTGGGTAATCTTCAACCAGCATTCAACCACCTTCATGGGAAAAAGAAAATTCTTATATTTGAATAGATTTTCCTGTATTCGGTTTGTGCCCACTACCTGTTGCCTGGTCACTGGGTAAGAACCTGGTTCCTTACCTACTCAAGTCTTTATATACACTGGTAAGATACCCTTGAGCACAGTCTTCTCTAGGCTGAACATTCCCACATCTCTCAGCCTCTTCTCACACATTAGGCACTACAAGCCCCCAGTGACCTTCATGGCCCTTCACGGGACTCACTCCAGTATATTCATATCACTCTTCTGATGGGGAGCCCAGATATGGACACAGTGCTCCAGATGTGTCTTACCAGTGCTGAGCAGAGGGTAAGGATCTGTTGGTGGTGCCCTGCCTAAAACAGCCCAGAATACTGTTGGCCTTCTTTGCAACAAAGGCACATTGCTGGCTCATTTTCAACCTAGTATCCACCAAGAACCTGATCGTTCCACCAGAACACTAAAGGCCTTTTTTTTTTTCTTTTCTATATTTTTTCTTTTTTTCCTAGCTAGTCGGCACCCACCATATGCTGGTGCATGGGGGCTTCCCCCCCCAGGTACAAGGCTTTGTTGAACTTCATGAAGTTCCTGTTAGCCCTCTTTCACAGACTGTAAAGGTCCCAAACTGGAGACACCTAATGTGTAGGTCATTCCAACACATTTTTTCTTGTCTGCTGATGCACATCAGTAAAGAATAAGCTTGTCTGTCTTTGTATCTGTCCAAAGTAACCAGTTAACCCAAAACAGAATTTCATCTCTGATATTTTACTCATACAGTTTCATAGGTCTTCATCTCCTAAGCGGCTCATATTTTGTGGAAACTCAGTGTGAAGAGCAGTTTGTTATTTTCAACTAGAATCATTCTCATTTCATTTGTAATCAATGATTATATAAACCAGAAAAGATACAGAAAGGAGACAGAGAGAGAGTTGTGCTCATGTCAAAAGGTAGTGGGTTCAAATGGGTTCAGATCCTTGTTCCCCACAACCCAGGTGAGCAACATGATCTTCATTTTTTCTAGGACACTGAGTTTCTCTCTTGACTTGAAACACAGAAACCCTACAGTTGTTTCTGTACGAGGGAAATATTCTGGAAGGGAGAGTTCTGGACTGTCTTCAAAATAGTTTACCAAAGTTATGAATTCTCAAAGAAAGGCTGGAATCCAACTCTTATGCAGTTCATGGTCTTCATAGTATATGACAAAATCCTTGTCACTTTGTGTATCATCGTAGCTGCTGTTACAGTTCAACCTAGCCCTATTATTTGACATCAGTCTCAAATATGATTTCACAATTACCTTGCAGGCCATTGTTTTTAACAATACTGAAGAAATCTGTTATTGAGCATATTGAACATTGGTGATTTATGTATTAAATACACATGAAGTAATCTCTGACCTTACCATATTCTCAGAGAATTATGTTGTAAGATTGTTATGTGCTATCTGAAGAAATATGAAAACCTTATTTTATGGTTAGTGGTGGGATCTTGAAAGTGCTCAGTATTGGCTTAGATCTGTTTCCTCTTAATTTTGTGGGAGTCTTATTATTGTTTTCCAAGTAAAGACAATAAAGACTGCATGTAGACTGCTTTTGAAAATCCCACCTCGTAGCAAATACTATTTATATTTGTCCTTATTTTGTCTGTTTCATAAGCCTCTTTATTTGTTAATTCACTAATGTTCTTTAATATTCCCTGTACTGCAGGTTTAAGTTTTTTTTTTCCACTTTTTAAATCTGTTTATTCCTTTCATTTGAACTTAAGCTGAGTATTTAATTTATCTGCTATTTAGATTACTATTGTCTCATTTAATTTGACATATTTTGAAAGACATGCATGGACAAGAAAAATTGAATTGCAAACTTTTGCTGAATTAAGAAAACCTAAAATTTTGATCACAAGCTTATTTAATTTTCCAACGAGACTCTTCTTAGAAGTATTTTATGAATGGGTCACATATTTCTGTACTTCCATACTCATTCAGCTTTATAGACAAGTCTGGAGAATATTTAAATTAGAATTCTTTCAGTGGAATAAAGAAACTGAACTCTTTTGGGTATACCTACAAGAGCCTAAGACTGCTTCCATCACCACTAATGTTCTAAACAATTCCTATATGGAAAGCACCTTTAAATTAAATCTAGCGACTTGCACTGTTTATATTTTCAGGAGCTACAGACATAATTTCAGTTTAAACAAATAGGTTGCAATATAACTGAACCTGTCATTTTTGCCCAATAACACTTGGAGTCAATGTCTTCACTGACTTTTCCTAACTTTCTCCAATAATCTTTACAATTCTCTCTTGGCTTCTGTATCTACAATTAACAAAGGATTTTTCTCAAAAATAATTTTCCCTAAGTTTTCATTCATCTATCTATTTGCATTTTTAAGGTTATTTTACATTAAATAATAATAATAATAATAATAATAATTTATCTACTACCTATGACTTTTCTTTTTTTCCTGTTGTTTTTGTTGTTGTTGTTGTTTGTTTTGTTTTAAGATAACACTTGTAATAATAAATTAAGTTAAAAGTGTTTATAGCTAGACAAGGAAAATGGAGAAATTAGTTTATTATGTTCAACTTGACTGTGGAGAACCAGAAAAGAGATTTTTTTTAGTGGTTTCTCAGTATGACCTATGAGAAAATGAAGGCACAAAATTAATTTGTTCTAGTATGTTTCAAGATGAAAGGAAGTCCTTGTCAAATCATAGGTGAGGAAGATGGTAGACTACATGATTAACAGTCATAAAGTTCAAATAGCCTTGTTGCAAACTAAGGAAAGAAAAATGTGTTTGAACCCTGCATTGATCAAATAGGTGCATGTAACTTTAGTGACTTCATTGTATGTATTTTTATTCAAGTTTCTATTTATTCATTTATTCTTTTAACTCTTTCAGATTTTCCACTCAGAAATAATCTTCACTTTTACTTACTGCTCTCCTTGTTTTATTGTTGCAAATACACAGCAGTTATCTACAAAAAATGTTTTGTTATATATCTGAAAGTACAAAAGTGAAGTATGCTGATTATGCCTCTAAGTCATTCTTCTGAGGCTCCCATAAAGGTCACAGAAACTAGTGTGTGGGAAGACAGACTCTTCAGCAGAAAGGTCGCACTGCCACTACGAGAAGAGGAATGACAGGTCCAACAGAGAGGTCAGTCCTGATAAAGCAAGTTAGAACCACAAGACAATAGCACAGGCTGTCTGATTTTTGGATTGTAAAAACTCATACAAAATACAGTGCCCTTTTCCTTCTTTTCAGCTTTAGTAAGGAACATTCCACCTTACAGAAAGACTATTCTGGTCAATGGGCAGAAAGAAATTAGACTTTTCTAACAGAGTGCACAAGTACAGGAACAGTATTAATAAACATCAAAATGGCAGTTAGATATTTAAGCTGAACTTTGTTCTCAACTGACTAGCACAGTACTGTGATTTTCTTAACTGTAAAACAGTAGAATCAGCTGTCCCTTTTTCCTATGTCCTGTCCCAAGTCAGAGAAGAGCCAATTCAAGACTCCAAGAGCCAATTCAATTCAATCCAAGCAAGACTATGGTAATTCAAATCAGGAGTTACCTCTCTCCCCCATCTGCAGCTGTAGGCATTATGCTTTTACTGATTTCTTTGTTTGCAGAACAGATGCATGAAAAAAGCAAGTAAATAGTTCAGCAAGACATGTCATACTTTAAATTGTTGGTGCAGGCAGAAAATCATATTTGCATAAGTTACTGGTTCCAAAGAGATTCTCCTAAGAAATGTTAAGAGAACATCTTAGGCGATTTTAAGTCAAGTGTTCAGACCAGCTCCCTGAATTCTTCACCTCATACTTGAGGTATTGCCTGCAGTTCTGGAGGACACAAAATCATGTCACATCAGAGGGAAAAGTGGAGAGAAGGCAAAGTGGGTTCATGATATTTGAATTCAAATCACTATAACTGTTGTCAAATACATTGTCCACACTTTGGTTATCTGGGAGAATAAATTGATGGGGAAACAAAACAAATATGACCTTGTTGAAAATCTTGCTTATACAAAGAGACCTGGAAAATGTACAGCTCACTGTTGGTAGAGAAGGGCTGGCATACTGTTCTGTGCTTTATCCAACACAGTCTCATGATCTATCAGCCAACCTTCCAACTGTCCCAATGGTGGCAGGAAAGCTCTCAAGGACTTTTTTTTTTTTTTTTTTGGCAGGGAGGAGGGCAGAGGTGGGGGGAAGCAGGACTGATGATGTAGACACATGAAATATATTGCATAAGAAAATTGGGAGAAGAAGTTGTTACTAGGAAAATTGAGCCTTCTTGCTCTTTTTTTTTTTTTTTTTTCTTTTTTTTTATCTGTTACTGCGTTTTTTAGTTTAACTGTACTTATGAGGAATTCTTGATTACGATTTTTCAAATTAAGTTGTTTTTTTACCTTTAGTTTCTTTGTTATGTATACCTGCAAAGTTTTAGGACAACCTGGATCATCGAGATTCCTTAGATAGGCAGCTATCTAAAAGTGAGTTTATTCATATGTATTTTCATTTTTATTTTACTCTCTTAGGCGACTGAAATACAATGTGTTCAGCTAATGACTTATTTGGGAAAGCATTCTAGCTACAGTGCTAATCTCCCGTTTCAGTTTAAAACTGAAAAGCACTTTATTTGTATGGGGGGAGGTGCTCTGGTTTTGTGTTTGGAAAATATAACTAAATCCTTTTACAACAGCATTCTTTAATATCTATTTCATTTTCATTAGACTCTCTTACATCATTTTGCATGACAGTCTCATTTAATATAAGGACTGAGTGTACTGCAGAGGGGCCTCTAGCTAGTGAGAACAGAAGATACTAGAATGTGATGTGACTGGTAACAAAGTCCGTCTGTCAACTGTTATGTTACTCTTGGTTTAATTTATACTGACTATTTGCTGAACATATTGGTTTCCTGACTAGAAGATTTTAAACTAGGATTTTTGTTTTCAGAAACCAGGATTATAGCTTTCAAACACACTGAGAAGTTTAAAATCTTACTATTCTTATCTTACCATTGGCAGAAACATTGTTTGACAATGCTGATTTAAATGCTGAGCAATTCAAGACTTATGAAGTATGGTGTTTCTGTGGGACAGAGGTGATGTAACAAGAACAAAGCACCTGTGACCCATCAGAAGCAGAAGTTATTTACAGGGTCAGGCAGGTTCAGATGTAGATTCATTGTGATGCTCCATGGGCATTACTATTTTCACCAATATTACCTATTCCTGGCTGTGTATTGTGAGTACATCAGCAGTAGAATTCTGGATGCTTTTGCTAATAAAACAGGTATGAGCATTGTCTCCTTTTCAAATGCTTGCTACAATTGTCCTCATGACTATACACATGCAAAGCAGATAATGTCTTATTCCTACTCTGTCTTTAGCAGGAGTAACTGAACTGTATGCTGAGAAAGCTGAAACAACTTCCTCTTCTAAAATATAGAAATAGTCATCCTGATTCAATGAAAGGTTTCAGCTGTGTCAGTGTGGCCAGTAGCTGATTTATAAGCAGGTGATCCATAAATTAAAGAGTAGTGAATATTTTTCTGAAAGTCAGTAAAATTTGTTCTTTTTGTACTTTTTATCTTTTATGCTGAAGTTATATTTTGTGTTCTAAAATAACTATTAGAAATTCTGGAAGAATTTATCAATAGTATTTTTCTATTTCTTAATTCAATTCATTAAATTATTTTTCTTTTGTCTAGAATGTTCCTGGAGTGCATGGAAGACAGCTTCTTAAATTAGCTGGTCAGTGAGCCTACCTGTTGTGGTTTAACCCGGCCAGCAGCTAAACACCACATAGTCGTTCACTCACCTTCTCCCCTGCCTCTCTGGGATGGGGGAGAGAAATGGGAAAGTGAAGCCTGTGAGCTGAGATCGAGACAATTTATTTAGACAGGAAAATAATAATAACAATAATGATAATAATAGTACTGCTACTAATAATATGTACGAAACAAGTGATGCACAATGCAACCTGCTCACCACCTGCTGACCAATGCCCAGCCTAACTTCGAGCAGCCAGCCCCCCCATCCCAGCTAGCCACCCCTATATATTCTTTAGCATGACATCAGATGGTATGGAATACCCCTCTGGCCAGTTTGGGTCAGCTGTCCTGGGTCTGTCCCCTCCCAGCTATTGCTGCACCCTCAGTCTGCCCACTGGCAGGACAGAGTGAGAAGCTGAAATGTCCTTAGCTTGGTGTAAGCACTGCTCTGCAACAATTAAAACATTGGGGTGTTATCAGCACTCTTCTCATTCTAATCCAAAATTTAGCACCCTACCAGCTACTAGGAGGAAAATAAACCCTGTCCGAACTGAAACCAGGACACTGCCATAGACCTGAAACACCTGCTTTTCATGATCAGAGGACTAGTGGGATATGTGGTGGTAGGGGGCTGTCTTGGGCAGAGTGACCATGACATGGTAGAGTTCTCTATTCTTGGTGAAGTCAGGAAGGGGGGTCAGTAAAACTGCTGCCTTGGACTTGTGGAGGGCTGACTTTGAATTGTTCAGGGCACTGATAGAGAAGGTCCCTTGGGAGAAAGTCCTGAAGGGTAGAGGGGTCCAGGAAGGCTGGATGCTCCTGAAAAAAGAAGTGTTAAAGGCACAGGAGCAGGCTGTCCCTGAGTGCTGTAAGGGGAAGAAGACAGGCATGGCCGAACAGAGAATTTGTGCTGAGTCTCCAGGAGAAAAAAGAGAGTTTATGTCCAGTGGAAGAAGGGGCAGACAACTTGGGGAGAGTACAAGGACATGCCAGCACATGAAGAGAATAAATCAGGAAGGCCAAAGCCCAGTACAAGCTCAACCTGGCCACTATGGTAAATGATAACAAAAATGTTTTTATAAATATATTAATGGCAAGAGAAAGGACAAGAAGAATCTCTATTATTTACTAGACACAGGTTGGAACATGACACAGATTGGAACATGAATTAGAACATGAACAGATTGGAACATGAATTAGAACATGAATTGGAACATGAACTAGACACATGTTGGAACATGGTCTCTTCCAACCTAGAAATTCTGTGATTCTGTGATTCTGTTACTACTGAGAATAAGGAAAAGGCTTAATGCCTTCTTTGCATTTGCATTTACTAGCTAGACCACTTATCCTTGTGGTACTCAGCCTCACAACCTGGAAGTCTGGGACAGGGAGAAGAAGAAACCCCCCACAGTTCACATGGAAACAGTTAGAGACCTGCTGCTCCACCTGGACTGTCATAATTTCATGGGACCAGATGGGATCTACCTGAGGGTGCTGAGGGAGTTGGCAGATGTGATTGCTGGGCCGCTTTCCATCATCTATCAGCAGTCATGGTCATCCAGAGAGGTCCTGGATGACTGGAAACTTGCTAATGTGACAACAATTGACTAGAAGGGTCATAAGGAGGACCCAGGGGACTACAGGTCTGTCAGTGCCAGAAAAGGTGATGGAACAGTTCATGTTGAATGAAATCACACAGTATGTGCTGGACAACCAGGGCATCATGCCCAGTCAGCATGGGTTCATGACAGGCGAGTCCTGCCTGACCAACCTCATCTCCTTCTATGACCCGGTGACTCACCTGGTCAATGAGGGAAAGGCAGTTGATGTAGTCTACCTAGGCTACAGCGACACCTTTGACAAAGTTCCCCTTAGTATTCTCCTGGAGAAGCTGACAGCCCATGGCTTGGACAGGTACATGCTTTGATGGGTTAAAAACTGGCTGGTTGCCTGGAACCAGAGAGTTGTGGTGAATAATATCTTTATTGATGATTTGGATGAGGGAATTGGGTGTTTGTTTGCAGCAACAAACTTGCCTCAGTAAGTTTGCAAACACCAAGTGCGGGGAAATGTCAACCTGCTAGAGGGTAGGTAAAAAGTTGTGGGGAGCTGGGGGTAGGCCTCTTCTCACAGATAACCAGTGATAGAACTTGAGGGAATGGCCTCAAGCTGCACCAGAGGAGGTTTAGGTTAGAAATTAGGAGACATTTCTTAGAAAGAGTAGTCAGGCATTGTAACAGGTTGCCCAGAGAGGTGGTGGAGTCACCATACTTGGGGGTCTTTTAGGAGAGGTTGGATATGGTGCACAGGGTTTAGTTGGTGACAGGTGATAGGGGGATGATTGGACCAGATGATCTTGAATGTCTTTTCCAACCTTAATGATTCTATGATTGAGATGTATTTGTAGGATTTTTTAAATTTCAAATAATGATTGGGATGCTTGTCCACAAAGCAAAAGCTATACTTTCTAGTCCATAAATGTATAATGCATAGGGAATGGATTTAGCAGACGTTTTGTATATGGTATGATTTCATCAATATAGCTCATCCATTTAAACTATCAGAAACACATTTTTCTGTATGTAAAAGCATTTTATGAAATATTGATTCCAGTCTGCCCAGTACTTTTCTGTAAGATTCTCTCTTTATATCTTGTCTTGATGTGTTTTGAGGTTGGCCACAGTATAGAGGAAAACTATGTCATGTAACTGTCTTGTGGAAATGTACATGAAAACAGCATTTACAAAACATTGTCCTTTCACCACACTAAGCAATGTTTTACTCATGCAAGTCAAAAACTCTCAAAACTCAGGAGATTTGACTATGTCAGTATGAATGGCAGGCAGGTAGGCCACTCAGATATTAATTTTAGCAGCATTACAGGTTTCCGTAACTTTTTTTTATTTCTTTTCTGAGACTGTTTTTTCTATTTCTTAATATGCTGTGTTTCTGTATTTCTCATATTGCCTGTCCTTTATACTGAGTTAAAGATGGCTTCTGCACCTCATACAGTCATGACTGTATATTAAAACTTTCAATTTCTGATAATTTTGTATGAAAATCATAAAGTCTAGCCCTAGATCTTCATCCTTGACTGCTTCCATAATTACAACCTCAGAACTCTTTTAGTTTACTTAAGGGTCTTTTCTGCACTTTATCAGGCCATTTTCTGTAGAAAAATAATAATAATAATAATTAATAAATATATATAATGAAACTAGATTTTAATTAAAAATGAAAGGCAAATACAAGAGGATGGAAGGTGTGGAGATTAGTATAGTTAAAAAGAAAAAAAAAAAAAGCTTATATGAACACAGAGACTGACTCCATTAAAAAGATACCAAAATCATTGACTCTCACGGGAACATATCTAAGTCTCGCTCTTCATAGTAAGTCCAGCAGTAAGGTTAACATAAACATGAACATACATGATTACAGGAAAGGTATTTGAATTTTGAAGTAAACATGATTTGGGAACCAGAAAAAAAATAAAAAAATAAAAAAGAAAGAAAAGAAACAAAAAAAAAAAAAAAAGAGAAATGGAAATGAGACAAACCTAAGTATAGCAGTTATTTCCATGTTATTTGTTATGACGATTCTCTCTTTACTGAGGCACCTTCTTGCTGATAAGTACGTCACACAGGCACAATACATAGTGAAATGAGGATGACTACTGTAGAGAGCACAAAGCGCTAAACTGATGGACAAACAAATTTAAAATGTATTTGCATAAATGTCATCCTGGTTATATTGAGCTAATATTTATATTTTCTTATAAAGGAAAAAAATACATGTATCAATGTATTACAAGCTCAGAATATGATTCTGCTGTGGTCCATCTCCAAATCCCTTCTTCCGTCCTTATGTCAACACCAGCAGACACCTAACCCTTTGAGAAAGCTCAGCTCACAGAACCAGCAGGAAACTACTCACTTGTCTTGTTGCTGAATTAGTTTTCTCCTGGCTCAGATGACTCACCAGTTTCACAAAGCAGTCAAATATACCACTTAGGACCACAAAATTACAGTTGTAACTCCAAATGCAGAAAGAAAACTGATTTCTACAATAGTCTCAAACAAATGTGAAGCTCAGAGTGCACAGGCCTGGGAAATCAGACTAGATAGGGGGCACCTACACTGAGTGCTCAGAATGGTACTTACCTCCCAGTCAGTTGCATTTA
Organism: Anas acuta; assembly: GCF_963932015.1. Lineage (NCBI taxonomy): Eukaryota > Metazoa > Chordata > Aves > Anseriformes > Anatidae > Anas > Anas acuta. The sequence goes on from NC_088980.1 coordinate 129,995,668, forward strand.
TGTTGATACATTGAAGGTAATTTCATGAATGAGTGCATATTCAGTGTCTTCTGAACAAAGGATCTGACCTGTAATTGATGTAAATTAGCATACCTGTTCTGTCTTTAATAAACGCATATTACTCTAGGTCAGATGCAGTCCTCTTCTATGTGATTAGCACAGGAGTCTGACTCAACAGACTGAAATATGGAGTGAACCAAACAATTGAAAAAGGTAGGCTAGGACAGATTCAAAATGAAGATTAACTAAACATCTGAAAGAAAAGGTTTAATAATAATAATTTAAAAAAAAAAAAAAAAAAAAAGTAGAATCATAGAATATCCTGTGTTGTAAGGGACCCATAAGGATCGTCGAGTCCAACTCCTGGCTCCACATAGGTCTACCCAGAAATTCAGACCATATGACTAAGTGTACAGTCCAAACACTTCTTCAACTCTGACAGTCTTGATGCTGTGACTATGTCCCTGGGGAACCTGTTCCAGTGTGAAAGAACATATGTTTTCAATGTAAATTATCTGTGATTCTGTATTATAATATGAAGAACAATTTTTAATAGGTTCAACATCCCAACTTAAGTACATTTTTAATTAGAAGTATCATTTGGTCTCTTAGGACTATATCAAGAATTTAAAAACTCTGCAGACACAGGATACTGATGAAATTTCTTTGTTTTCTATAAACATCTGATATACCATATGGGAATCAAATTCATTAATGCCTAAAGTAAACATAGACCTGAGAATTTATAATATATAATTTATAATATAGACACAGTTGATTTATTTTGTGCTGTTCGGTTGCCTCTTCCTTTCACCAGTCAGCTTCAGTCTTTTCCCACTTCACAATTGATGGCTCATACAGGTGAAGTCTTCAAAATGAGCAGAACATGGTCAGTGGTCATGGGTGAAATTGTTGGCATCCAAGTAAATGTGTCCATCTGTACTCTGGAATTTTCAGATTATTAAATAACTTGTTCATTTATTTGTATTTCATACCAAATAATAAATAAATGAATAAATAAATAAATAAGATGATAAAAAGTCTTACTGAGGCTGTTTTCAAAGGAAAGCAGGATTAGTGAGGACACTAACAGGACACTTCCTAACAGCATCTCCCTGATGGGTCTCTAACAGCTGGCACTTCCTCAATACGCAATGAGCACAATGAGGGGAAATACACTTAAGGCAGATGATGACAGCTACCTGGCAAGAGGTCTGTTGTGGTAGTTTGTGTGTGGTAGTCCCCTGCTAGACCACATGAACATGTGAGAGCCTACCACAGGAAAAGTTTTTCAAAACTTGAGTCTAAAAACTGACACCATGATTTGAGAATTCATAGTTTTGTGTGTGTGTGTGTGTATACATATACATATGTATGTATGTTTGTTTTTTTGTGTGTGTGTTTGTTTGTTTGTTTGTTTTTAATTCATGAACATGTATTTCACATAACAGATTGCACTACAAAATAACTCTAAAAGGAATACAGAACTGATGAGAATTCATTAGACAGCAGAGTGACAAGCCAAAAGTTATTTTTAAAATGAGTAGTATAATGGCAGGTGAATGAAGCTCATAGAAACTAATCTATATGAATCACTTAAAATTAGATTAGATTAAATGTTAAGCATCCATTGTGCTATTGACACACTACATAGCTCATTTTTTATTCACCATTAAGTTCACAGAGTACTGTAAATTAACATTTATTTATTTATTTTTTATTATTATTATTTTTTCCCCTGGAGAGGGATAGATCTAGTACCATGCACTGACAAACATGTTAATACCTTTTCTCTATTTAGATTTTAGATCCACTGCAAAAGGCTAACGTGTTTGAATAAAACAAATATTTAATAATAATAATAATAATAATAATAATAATAATAATAATAATAATAATAATAATAATAATGTACATCTCTAATAAGAGATGCAGGTACTAGTACAATCAGTAGATTCAGTTTGTAGGTTTTTGTATGAGTCTTCTTGCCTGAATAGCAGAGTGGGATTGTTTTGTCTAAAGATTTTCATGACTCTTGCACCATAGCTCTATGTTCTAATATACATTAGATGCTTCTGTGCTATAATGACACTAGTCAAAGCAGATCTGTATCTGGAAAAACATGCTATTGAAACTCTACAGGGACATGCTATTAGGAAAGCAGACAGTGAAGCAGGAATCTGGTGGCCCTGCTCAAGAGATTGGACAAGATGACCTGCAGTGGTGCTGTTAAACCTCAACTCTTCTGTGATTTTGTGACTGTGTGACAGAAAAAGCAGTGTGCATACATAAAGATTAATGTATGCATGTGTAGATATGTACGACTGTGTATAAGAAATGCTACATGAAGATTTTCTGACAGATGTCAATCAGATATTGTTATACCACTCTTCAACAAAACTATGCCATAGAAATATGTTACATAGATTTGGCTTCATATCCACATTTTTTCTTCATATTTGCCATGAAGAAGTTTCTATTCATAAACTATTTATAATGGAAAAGTTTAGGGTTTAGTTTCTCATGACTTCTTGGAAGTAGATACTTTATGGTCAAACGTTTCAGGTCTGTGAAATCACTTGTCCAATTGGACATTGCAGCTAAAGGAAACTTCATCATTTGAGCAGTTAAGACCTGGCATTTAGTATACTTGGTTAGTTTTCAGAGTTCTCACTCTGAAGGGAGTGAGGGTAACTTACACCTCTCAGTCTTGTAATTTTACCACACACAGTACTTCTTTTACACTGTTTCTGACAATTCTTCTGTCCAAAAAAACATAATCTTAACTTTAAAAATTTGCTACTGAGACAGTAGCCTGTTGAAAGAGGTGGATCCTACAATAATTTTCACAGCAAAGGGATCCTGATTGTTCACTATGAATTATTTATTCATCAAACAGAGTGAGGTCAGATATTGTTTTCTCTTTGTTCTTTGTCTCTCCAGGTATTATTATCATTAATCAATGTTTCTGCTTCTTGCAGAATATTCTCTTATTTCTTCATTTACTTAAAGAGAAAAACAAACTGAAATAGCTATTTAGAAACTCAGTCATTAGAGATTTTTATTTTCTTCTTACCTATTGCATTTTCATAGAGTTTTTGTCTTTTCACAATACACTGAATATGTGTAGATAATATTTTCTTATTTCATTTCGTTTCATTATCTGGCATATTTTAATCCTGCTTTATTACATGTCTTACCTTATTCATGTACACTGTGATAGCTGCCTTCTATCTGTTCCTTCCAATCTCCATTTTCTTCTTCTGTTCCTTCTAATCTCCATTTTCTTCTATTTTATGAACCATTCATTCTGCAATACAAGTCTATTGCTAAAACTTCTTTTAGTGATGTCTTAGAGTTAATTGTGATTTGATTTGTTTTAATATCATGTTTTGGTGATGATGAAAAGTTTGGTTTTATCTTTAACATTTTTTTTTTCTTTCTTTTCAAGCAGTCTACTTGTCTATTTGGTGCTTTGTTCCTTTCAAATAGCAAAGCTTGTGTATCCTGATATGACTAATACACTGCACAACTGTTCTTTTTACAGTTTCAACTCTCAATAAAGTCATCTAAATATTTCTTTGACAAATCTCACTAATTGTTTTTCAATAAATCTCTTAACAAGCACCCAATGGCACACCTTCTTTATGATAAAGACCATACCCTGTCCATGTAGCTCATTACTGAGAAGATGAGTATCACAGAATCACAGAATGGTCGAAGATGGAAGGGACTTTGGGAGGTCATCTGGTTCAACTTCCCTCTCATAGGAGAGTTGCTCCAGCCCCTTCACTGTCTTTGTGTCCATTCACTGGAATCTCTGCAGTATCTCTATAGCTTTCTTGTACTGGAGAACCCATAACTAGACATAGTACTATACCAGTGCCTAATAGAGGGAAAGGATTACCTCCCTAGACCTGCTGGCAATACTTTACCTAATGAAGCCCAGGATACAGTTGATCTTTGAAACAAAAGTGCACTGCTGGCTCATGTTGAACTTGGTTTCCACCAGGATCCTCAGGTCCTTTTCTTCAAAGCTGTTTTCCATCATGTTGACCTCCAGAATATACTGGTGCATAGAGATTTTCCTCCTCAGGTGCAGGAATTTGCACTTCATGTTGAACATCATGAGGTTCGTGTCAGCTCATTTCTTCAGTTTTTCCAGGTACCTTTGAATATCAGTACAAATCTCTGGTGTATTAACGACTCCTCTCAGTTTTGTATCATTAGCAAACTTGCTGTGGATACACTCAACCGCATCTTCCAGATCTTTAATGAAGATGTTCAAAACGATTGGACCAAGTATTGATCAATTATTGACTAGTGGTGTACACCACTAGTTGCTGGCCTCCAGCTAGACTTTGTACACACTCCAGGCCCAGAAAATCAAGACAGTTTTTGATCTAGCTCACTGTCTGCCCATCCAGCCCATAGTTCCAACAGCTTCTGTAAGGGACTGTGTCAAAGGCCTTACTGAAGTCTAAGAAGACAAACACTGCTTGCCCCTCATCAACCTGGACAGTTATTTCATCATAGAAGGCTATCAGACTGGTCAAGTATGACTTCACCTTGTTGAATCCATGCTGTCTACTCCTGATGATTTTCTTATCTTTCATATGCTTGGAAATGGTTTCAAGGATTAGATGCTCCATCATCTTCCCAGTAAACTCTCTGTCCACTCCTTATTCATCCCTAGGCAGAGCTCTAGGCACTCTAGCTGGTCTTTCCCATAGAGGACAACCCCCCCTCTTCATCTTCCCAGCCTGTATTTTATTTTATTTTATTTTATTTTATTTTATTTTATTTTATTTTATTTTATTTTATTTTATTTTATTTTATTTTATTTTATTTATTTTATTTTATTTTATTTTGTATTTTATTTTATTTTGTTTTGTTTTTCATAAAAAGTCTGCATTCCTCCATTGTAACACTCTAGTCATGGGAGCCACTTCAACACATCTTTGTGATCCCAACTAGCCTTACAACTGCACAATTATTTCCAGCTCATCATGTTTATTCCCAGACTGTATACATCAGTGTACAAATACTTTATAGAGGCACTGTATCATGTTGAGGTACTAGAAAATGTTAGAATGATTTGTCCATAATGGTGTCTTGTAGGCTCTTCCTTAGCACATGCAAGTGCTAGAGGTGACACCACTTAAGTCCCATTTTGTTGTCTTTGTGATCCCTTCCTGTCTCATCACCCCTAGCACTTTGCTCAGTGGCCCTGTCTGTCAGTCTTTCACAGGATTACTCTGTGCCTCTCCCATCATTCCCACCTCTGTGAAGGTATGCATGACATCAGCAGTAATCTGTTATTACTCTCCAGGAATTTGTGTAGAGGGAAGATGAGTCAGTCTATACGTATCTGAATGTCTAAAATACATACCTCATAACTAGGATTCTTAGAAACTTCAGATTCCTCTTTGTAACCTTTGTTTGATCGGTCATGCTGGATATTTTATTCAATGAAATAGACCTCTTGGTTTTCTTAAGGAATTTAGAATTTGACTGTGAATGGAAATTAAATGTAGTAGAATGTTCTTGGAAATTAAGTTAAACCTTTCTGTACACAAGCACACCATGCTCAGAGGAAAGTAATTAAGATACAGTGGTCTTATATGACCTTATTTCTAACTTAAAGCACTTATTTGGTAGGAGTGATACATTTAACCTAACTAATTTACAGACTATATCATCGTGCCTTCCATGGCTTCACAGTGATGTTTCATATCATCTTTGGGCACTTTAGCCTTTTTTCAATTACATGAAAACACAAAGACACAAAATCAAATGTAATAAGGCCTGTTCTCTTTAATTTAACTCTTTAGCGAATTTGTCTAAAGAACAAGAAATGTGGTATAATTATTTTAGAGGTATTTTAGGGCATCAGATTCAGAACTTTTGATAAATTGAAGTTGATCTCATACAATGTCAGCACATCAGAGGGACAAAATGTCACTTAGTCAAGAAGCAGTCTTTTCTGAACACCAAAAGATTTTTTTGTGGTTTAATAATCTTTTCAGGTTATTGACAGTCAGGTCTTTGAACATACTGGCTTCAGATTCCTGTAGGCAGCTTTAACCATATATATATGTATATATATATATATTTGATATATTTATTTTATTTAAATTTAATATAAATGGAAGGTATTTAAAGTGCCTTTTCCAAAATCTAAATGAAAGTTATGTGATTTTTTTCTCTTGTCCTCAGACAACACTGTAGCAGTTTTTGAAGATTTAAAGTTAAGAAGTTTAGTATTTTATGATAAATGTGAATTTAACAAAAATAACTTCTTGAAACTCTAAAATGCATACTATTTACATTGAAAAAAATATTAGTGTTACAGAGTATTTAATTTTAAGAAACTAACATTTCTACAGAATTTCAAAGGTTTATAGAAAAATTGTAATACCCTTAAATTAAAAAGTCCAAAAATAAATTAATGTGAGTATAAAAGTAGAAACAAAATAATCGGTGGAATGAACGAGGATGACACAATGATCTGTCATTCCATATTACAATTTTTAGATATTTATTTCACATAGCAATACTGCAAGGAAAATAACAGAAGATAATTAGGCATGGAAAATTCTAATTCATATATTCATGTTTTCACACTGTTACCAAACTTATCAATATATGATATGTATTAGTTAAATCTTACTATCTATTTTTGAGCTTATTAAAAGTGTAAAAATGACCATTTTGAGTTATGTTTTACCTCACTGCACTACCCTGTATTAAATTGCAAGTAAATGAATTACAGATCTGAAACCTTTCATGCTTTTTCCAAAAACAAACAAACAAACAAACAAACAAACAAAAAAAAACACACAAAACAAAACAAAACAAAGCACATCATTACTGTTGTGGTCATAACTATCCGACAAGGAAAATATTCTGAACATATTTCTCTCAAATAATGAAGGTTATTTCAACTTTTCTTGCAAGCTTATTATTTTATTGCAAGCTTATTATTTTAATCACACCTAGCCAGCTAAGCTCTCTGAAGCTTGCAAGGCTCTATGTAATGGTTAATTTAGCTACAGGATAAATTTGTCCTCACAGGGACCTGTGCTACAGTTCTACATATTCTCATATGCCTTTGAATAAAATTCTGTTCTAGATCTAAAACTCTACTTGTACATAACAAATGTTCTGTGAGTCAAGATTTTATCCTTCATCTTCAGATGTCTCTTGAATGGTGAACATGAGTCAGCAATGTGCCCTTACCACTAAGAAGGCTAATGATATCATGGGCTGCATTAGGCTGGCAAAAAGTGCCACCATCTGCTGAGCACTGGTGAGGTGACACCTGGAGTAGTGTGTCCAGTTCTGGGCTCACCAGTACAAGAGAAATGTGGACATAATGAGGAGTCTAATGAAGGGCCACTAAGGTGATAAAGGGACCGAAACATCTTTCCTGTGAGGGTAGTGACTGTTCAGCCTGGAGAAGGGAAGAAGGGAAGGGTCGGGAGGATCTCATCAAAGTCCTGAAGGAAGCCAGGTTCTTTTCAGTTTCACAGTGACAGGACAATGGACATAAACAAGGGGTTCCTTCTAAACATCCAGAAGCACTTCTTTACTTTGAAGATGACTGGACACTGGCACAGATTCCAAAGAAAGGCTGCGGAATCTCCCTTAGAGATCTTCAAGGGCTGCCTGGACATGGTCCTTGGCAACCTGCTCTAGGTGTCTCTGCTTGAGCAGGGGATTGGAGCAGATGACCTCCAGAGGTCACTTCCTACCTCACCCATTCTGTGATCTTGTTATTCTGTGAAATGGGGGAACACAACTATCTTGCACAGCAACCCTTTTGCTAAAAGGTCTGTCTGTGTACTTGTCCACAAGCAGCATCTATTTCTGAATAAACATAGTTTCATCTTATCCATATTCTAATCCAGGCCATCTGAATGTTCCAATTCCCAAAGATAGAAAAATATATTTCTAATTGTGAAATTATGTTCTAAATATGTCGAAGTCCTAAAGAAGGTAAAGTTTCACATACACAGTTTGCATATTTCACAAAATTTCACATATCTTGATAACATTTTTCCATTTACAATTCAGAGTTGTCTATGGTGTTGCAAGTGAAAGTATTCTATACATTTGAACCTTTATTTGACCTTTTTCTCAATTGCTTTCTCTTGTCCATAGTTTATTATTTTCAAATTTTCCATAGGCATGAGAATACCATTTACACCACCCTATACCTATAGCCATTTGAGCACCAATAACGGACAGCAACTTCTATTTTTTGAACATGTGCAAACTGTGGTGATTAAAAGCTTGGCTGTTAAAACAATTAAATCCTTTTCTCTTTTCCACATTTCAAAATTAACACAGTATATATCTAGTTTTGAAAAAAAAAAGCTAAAGAAATGCATTATAATCCATTTATTTTCAAATGAAACTGCAAATAGCATTTTTTTTTTCTTTTAGTTTTTGGACATTTTTCTTTGAATCCCGTTTAATTATGGATACCAAAGATTTCTCCAAGCTCCTCGTAGAAAACTTTGTGAGATTTCTCTCCTCACTTTGTGATATGCTCTTCAGTGCTTTCCATGCCCCATTTCTGATTGACTGAAGTGCTTCTGGAATTATTTTTTTTTGGAGTGATACTTTTTCAACTGAATCTTTTTTTTATTATTATTATTTATTAAATCTGTATTTTTTTTCCTTAAGTTTTATTTTACTTGCAGATATCCCATAACCTTAGTTACTTTGTTTACCCTCTTAGTACTATAAGCAATATTTCTTTCCAGTTGGTGATTGTAGCTTCCAAAAATTTGTGTTTTAGTTCTTCTATCGTGTCATTATCTCACCAAAGTAGACATATATAGCTCTATTCATTGGAAATGAGGAAACCCCTTAATCATGGTTTCTTTCCTTTGACGTTCTACCAGTGTCTTCAAAATTTTCTTGTATTGAAATGCCAAGAACTGAATGCAGCATTTTTTTTTTTGAGCCAAGCAAAAGAATTTATTTTCTCAATATAGAATCATAGAATGGTTTGGGTTGTAGGAGACCTTAAAGATCATTTAACTCCAATACCCCTGATACTTCCCACTAGACCAAGTTACTCAAAGCCCCATCCAACCTGGCCTTGAACACTTCCAGGGATGGGGCATTCACAGTTTCCCTGGGCAGCCTGTTCCAGTACATCACCACCCTCACTGTAAAAAAATTTCTTCCTAATACCTTATCTAAATCTACATAGACACTCTCAGATTACTAGGAAAGCAGGAATTCAATCTCAAATGCAAGCACAGACACTAAAGGTCAATGAGACTATATAGCATGAAGGATCATGGTGTTAGCCCATTTACTGTCCCAGGAAAGATCTGGAGGTTCTATTTAGATGCTTACGAAGAAAGCAGGAATGCTCAGGCATTCCTGATGAATAACGTGAATAAAGATGGCTGTCACCACTGGACAACTTTAAGCAGATGGTGAATATTTGATTGCTGATTAGAACATACCAGCGAGGCAGTGAATGGTCTTTACAGTTAAATATCTTATATTTGGTCCTGCAATGAAAAGAGTCATTTGAAGCAAAAGAACTAGAAAAATACATCAATATGATAACCAAAACCAAAGTTTTATATGAAATTACTGAAGTTTTTAAATTAATTAGTGGTGTGGAAAGAAAAACTATATCATCTTTCATACTACTTATAATCAATTTTCTAAATCTTTTTCTAAAAAATATTTTCTATTAATGTCCATAGCTTCTTTTGAGGTTAATCAGAATCATACAAATACATTTTTTTGTCACCACTTAATGTAAAATGGACTTCTCCATTATAATAAAAATAGCTATGGAATAGGAAATACTAAAACCCCAGTTTATTAGGTCTTCAAAGCTTACAGAATTTATTACAATGGAGTTTTAGTTTCTTGTTATTACCACAAGTAAAACAACAAATAACTAAAAATAAATTACATGTTATATATTTTTTATTTACACTGCAACAATTACGTGCTATGACAAACTCCTTGAGTAGTTCATATATGCACTGTTTTTACACAAAGCTTGTAGAAAAGCTATGGTTTAAGCTTGAGACACACAGGATGTTGTGTCCTCACAATACAACTCCATAATCTAGGTGGAATTCTCCCATAACATCTCTCTCTGCAGCTTTATTTACTGATCAAAAGGTCCTCCAATTCTGCAGGGTAATCATTTATCTAGATGACCTCTATTAACTTCCTTCAGAAAAATCAGGATGAAGAGGATAAAAGCAGTCATCAGATTTATAAGAGCTGAAAGCTCTTTTGTTTGCAAAGGACTGTAAATATAAGAAATGGCTTTTCATGAAAAAAAAAAAAATCACAGAAATGAAGGTGAAGTTACATTTGCTAAGGAAAAGATACAGACAAAGAATTAATTTCAGTGGATGTTACCCTTGACAGAAACCGATGTTCCTTTTCCTTCAAAATTCAAAGTTTACATTTTGTACCTAGTGGGAAAGAAAAAAAAAAAAAAAAAAAAAAAAAAAAAAGCAGATTCATATGGGTATGTTTATTTCCTGTTCTGTCTGGTAATGAAAAACAAAATAAAAATATCATAAAACAGTATTTTATATTAACTGCCTCTTTTCATTTGCAAAGCAATATCTACTTCACCCACTCTAGTCTTGATAAAGAGAAGTTAATTCTTAAGGCTTCTTATGTTTGTGCTTCAATACCTTTTCCTGTGTTCCAGCTGGAACTTGTCAGTCATTATGAACAGCCTGTTAAGTCTCACGCCTGCAGCAAGTTTTAGCCAGCATTTCTGAATAAGAAGAGGAGAGTGACATATCACTGAATTATAACAGGAACTTAACTCCTGAAATATGAGAGCACCATATATATCAGTGTGTTTTTTATAAGCGGATTCTCTCTTCTTTAGAGAAACCTGAAAAAAATGTTTTGCCATAAAACATATTTTCTGTGTTTGAACTTATGTGCTTAAAATACATTTTTCTGTTTGCTGTTTCACCATGAATGCACAATATTTCAGATACTGCATTGCGTGGTTTTTGTTTCTGCATCTATGCTTGATGTCAGCTGATTATCAGTGTATATCACCCAAAACCAAGTTTGGTAACCACCAGAAGTTATCTAGACTAGTGTAATTATAGACACTATTCTGTTTACCTCTTAATCTAAATACTTGTTTCATTAAAGCACAGCAAGCTCTTATGTGTTATAAAGCAAAATTATGTTAGAAAATAATATTATAAAATCAAACCAATCTTGGCTCACAGTTTGATCAGTTTTTGTGACAATTTTGTTTGTTTATTTTTAATAGAATTTCAAGAAAATATTCCTTGGGCTCAGATAAGAAAATACAACTGTGGCACATGAGAAAATAATAGGTGTGGTATTTTGATTTTAAATTGAAATAGAACATGCAACTTTCATAGGTTGGCCTCAGTCTTCATTGCCAGATAGACTTATCTTACTTTCCCTTGGATATGCATAACTGACTTTCTATACTACCATAGAAAAGCAAACAGACTAAAATTGGAATAGAAAGAGAAGACATTTCTCTTCTTCTCTTTGTTTCTCTTCATTTCTCTTCTGTGGAGAAGATGGGCATGCAGTTGGACATGTGTGGAAACGTAAAGGATGTCAACTACAGTTCCCTGGAGGACCCACTTATCCCCTCCTCGCCTAAATGGCATTCGCCATTGTACTGTATATTGTGCATTTTTATTTCCCTGACAAAGAAAATATCAAAAGGTGGGATTATTTTTAACTCTTAGAATGACACACTAGGCAGCTAGCTCCATCTCCATAAACATAAGAACTTGCATTGCTGTTTCTTTCTCTGTTTGTTTGGTTTTGTTTTTGTGGTGTTTTTTTATTTTTTAAACTGAATTGAAGAATTATTATATATATTATTATATATATATATATATATATTTAATTTTATTTGAAGGAGTAGCTGATTTAAAATCATCATCTTGTCTATGGGGTTATAGACTTCTCATGAACCCACATGTAAACACCTTAGTAAATCTCTTCAGAAGCTGACTCACCTTCCAATTAAGTACTTCCAATATAGTACATTTCTATCCAACAAAACAAATGAATACTGGGATCAACATGAGCTTTTGTAGCTTAGATGGCTTTTTGCCATCTTAGAGGCCTGTACTGTGGAGCTGGGTTCATTCATATCTCTAATTTATAGCTCCTTCCCTCACTTGTCTCTTAATTGACTCTGACGTGCCATGGTGACATTTGACCTAGTATCTCCAACATCTAACAGCTCTCCAAACTGCTACTTCTCCTCCACCTCTGGTACCTCTACTCCTTAATGAGAGGAATCATTTAGTCAGTTTTCTGCAGAACTATAGAGGTGAATCTTAGATTTTAATCTACACATCACCTGCATCTATAAAGTTTGCTTTGAAAAAGGCAATGAATTCAATCATCCCAGGTGAGCACATAGAACTTAGATCAGAACATAAACATTATGACTACTCATAGCTGCGTAAAATATATTTAATAATAACAGATTGGTATAAAATTAAATGAATAAACCAAGAGTCATATAGAAATTATATTTGTCTTGTTTGTCTTTATATTTGTAACTGTTTTGGCTGCACGGGAAAAAGCTGTCGGATGCAGAAAGAACACATCTTTCTGTGGGGCTTTCCACATCTTTCTGTGGGGGTTTCATGTGGGGCTTCCCCAGACCCACATTATGTTTGCTTAAGGGCTGCACAGGAATCAGAAGGCTGGAGTTAGCAGAGGGAGATATATACTTGATGGTGAGACATCTATGCCCATGGAAAAATACTATGGTCTTTAGAGAACCTTGACAATTTAGAATGTAGCAAGTTAGTCTGGATCTGTCTGCCTACCCTCTCTCAGAATGAATTCTTTGTGTGAGGCTTTCAAAGCAGCACTGAAGAATATCTAGAAATGTTTTTATATTCTTTCAGAGAAGTAAGACAGGAAGGTTAGGGGAGATATTATTAATCTTGCTTGTGGGTGTCTATGTGGGCTGTTTAGTTAGTTCACTATACAGCATTCAGATAATTTTGTGCAATGAAAGCCAATGTGTGAATTCATCCAAAGGATAGAATGGTATACAGTAAATCTTGTTTTAATGATAAATGAAACATTTTAACTCTTCATCTTGATCTCATTCTCTGTATTATATCTTTCATCTGTCTAGATAGAAATGAATAGCCAAATCAAACTTACCATTGCTATGAGGAACACTATAGTCCCATTTAGAGACACCCTAGACACAAATAAACAATAGAGCTTTCAACAATGTTTATAAAAGTGTTCAATTTGTACTGGAAAATGAAGGAAAAATAAGTCAGTTTCATTAATTAAAAATGACTATGCTCAATGAATTTAAGACAGTTATTGTCATTTTTATGTTTTTAAGGAAAATATAAGTAAAATCTAGTGTTTTGTGTGTGTGTGTGCAAGTTATTTCACTTTTTTTTTAATGCAAGTTATTGCATTATTTTTGTAAATTTTAGGAGAAATGGATGGGAAAACTGAAGGTAGGAAAGTCACACTCTAAAAATCTTGTCTTACATGTTGTATATATGTGCTTGCAATAGGGTGATTATTAAGAACACTATGTTGATCTTTTCGAAAACATATTGGGTGTACTTGCTCATGTTATCCAATCAAGTGTGCAGTGGATCCTGTCAGAAAAGGTAGGTATGCCCAAATTTGCTTCAAAGAGAAGGTTAAAACAGGAGGCCTGTGCTATATTGATGCCAAGCACAAGCACAACAACATGACAGTTGTAATAATTTCTCTGTTTGGTTTTATTCCTCAAGAATAATATTCATGGCTTTTCTAAGAAATTGCTTATCTAAGCCTCTTTCCTTTTACTGTGTTAATCTGATCACAGCAGTTACAAGAAGGTGAAAAGGACAATGGACACCTTGAAAAGTATTATTTTTGCTGTTCTGTTTTTTAACAGTATGGTGATGACGTACACCATGAGCTGACCTTTGCCTAGATGAAGACAGCTGTCACATTTCTTGCCATGTTTCTGCTACATTAGAGCTACCCATGACTCACTCAACCTTCGATACATGCAAGATCTGTAAATACTTGTCATAATGATTAAGAATTGGCAAGGCTCTTATAAGCTAGATAGACCAAAATATAAGGTTATGTAAGTTATTTTCTAATTCATCAGAGAAGAGGCAGAGGATGCAAACCAACTGAAGAGGTTGTTCCAAGAGATCAGTTTCACGTCATGCCTTTTTTTTTTTTCTTTTTTTCTTTTTTTTCTTTTTTCTTTCCCATGTGCTGGAGAGGGTGCTTTATCATAGTAAGCTTTAAACAATCCAACCTACTTACTTTATACAAAAGAGTGGCATGTAACTTGATCACCCTGAGTAAGTACTGATGGGGAAGAAAATCAGTGGGTTCTAATTAATTAGTCTAGTAAAGAAAAGGTAATTAAATAAACAGTCGGGTGTCTAGGGGCAAAGCTAAAAAATAAAAAATCCAACTAGAAATAGCACAGAATTTTATAACCATTTTTTCTATTTTTGTATTGAGTGAGAACAGCGAGAATGATTACTGCTTGAAAAAAAAAAAAAAAAAAAAAGAAGAAAATAATAATAATAATAAACACAGTACTGTGAAACAGAAGATTCTCTGTACCAAGATATATTCCATTTTTACTGGGGACCATCTGAGGGTTTTTATTCAACTGAACAGTTTTTATTCAACAGAAGATATTAGACTCTCTGCAGCCACAACTGGGTGAAACTAGTTTGCCTGTTGTCTACAAGGGGTCAAGTCAAATATATTAGTTCTTCCTGAAATCCAGTTGCTTTGGAACATGTATACATTGGTGCTTAATTTTAAAGTATATAGCATTGAAGATCTGTTGTTCCAGTTACTCTGCCTACAAATCTATATTTAGTAGGTAAGTATATTTTCCCTCAGCTCATCAAGCTATCTTTTTTTCTGATTCATGTCACAGTGTAAGTCTATTTTTCCCATCCTGGCAAAAACATGCTCTGATTTGTGTTGCCCCCAAGACATAGTAATATGCCACTTGAGGACATAAGGCAATGGATCAGCATCAGTGATTTCTACTATGTTCTAAAGTGACATTAGTTCACAAGGACATTGTTGATTTTATATATGAGATGTGAATGAACAAAAATGATGAAACTCAACAGCTTCATATTTTGGTAATAAAGTGGTTTTTTTATATATACAATGTGCTCTTCTGTTTATAACAAGAAGGAACAAAACTTGCAATATTAGTTTTCCAAAACTGGTGAGATGCAGGTCTAGATCTGGAAGTGAATTTTCCAACTTAAAACAATTTGTAATGTTAATTGTTGATATGATAAATGAGATATGTTGAAAACCTCATTGTTCTTTGCTAGACAGTGTTTCTCTCAGGAAACATATTGCCAAATAGTAACCCAGATGGGTCAGCTTCCCAATCTCAAATGCATATTGACCTGCATATTGACTTTTCGTGAAGTGTAATTCATTTTTAAAATAGTACCAAGTCATTTAACAATATATGTTCAACAGTATTAACTTACCTATTTTGCTAATAATTCTGAATGTTTTTCTAATAGTTCTGAATTCTGAAAATGCAGGTATAAGACATTCTTGCAACCCCAAAGTGATGTTCTCTGATTACTTGTTCAGTCATACAACTTCTTTGGCTTTTGAAATGCATAAGAAAAACTAAAATACTGGGTTACAGAGAGTGTGTGCATTAATGTGCTTTTTTCCTGAGATCATAGATTATTGTCAGAAGAAAAAAGAGCAATGATTCCATTTCAAGATTATTTGCTTCAAGCAAAATTGTTTCAGTCATGGGATCAATATGTTTATAGTGTGGAGCTTCACTCAGTCAGAAATGGATCCTATGTTTGAAATTTAATCAATCAATTAATTGGAGAATTAATGAATATCTCATATACATTTGTTAAATGATGGATATTCTATAAGCAACAGAAACCCTGCCATGATATGCTGTTAAAATTTACGTTCAGTAATTTTCTATTTAAGATGTTGTCACATCTAAGCTATTATATGTATACAATAAAAATTTAAATTACCAGGGCTTGTAATACATATAGAAGCAGTATCATGATGCTGTGTATCAGAAACTAAACAGTGTTATTAAGTCATTAAGAAAATAACATTTTTAGAAGGATTATCTTTCCTTATAACTGAGCAATCCTATTAAAGTCATTAAGAAAAAAAGACCAAATACAGGAATGTATTTATGTAAAAATTGCATTTTCGTTCTTATTTTAAATATTTCAGACTTTTGTTGTTGTTGTTGTTGTTTTCATTTGGAAATAATGTGATTTATAAGATTTTTTCTAATCTCAGAGGTGCATAACTGACTGGCAGTTATGCACGCAGTTACTCAGCAAACCCTGGAAGTAAAATAATTTTTACTCTGGACCAAGCTCCAGGTTCAGCTGTTACAGTATCCTGTTTCCACCAGACCTCAGCACCAGATGCTTACTAGGATTATGGAATAAATTCTGGAAAGAAAAAAAAAATATATAAGAAAGCTATTTTAGTTTAGCTTATTTTATATTTTATTTATTTAGTTAGTTATTTGGGAATACAAAACAGAGCAAGTGGGAAACTGTAGTCTTGTAAGACTATCAAATCATCTTGATTAAAACAAGTAACAAATCATTGTTCTTTATTTCATATGACTTAATAGGAAACTTTACATTTCATAGAAAGAGTGCAGAAGTTTAACAAAACATTGCATTGGACAAAATGCATTAAACAAGTCTGGAATATTGACTTCTTCAGTTTTCAATACACTGGAAAACAGATGACACATAACAGATGACCCTTGTGAGGTCCCATCTGGAGTACTGCATCCAGGTTTGGGGCCCCCAGCACAAGGAGGATATGGATCTGTCAGAGCAGTCCAGTGGAAGGCCACAAAGATGATCAAGGAGCTGGAGCACCTCTCCTACCTGGAAAGGCTGAGAGAGATGGGGCTGTTCAGCCTAAAGAAGAGAAGGCACTGGGGGACCTCATTGCAACCTTTCAGTAAGGTTTTTATAAGGGGATTTATAAAAAAGATGGGATGCAACACTTTGCTCAATCAGATAATGACAGGATGAGAGGGAATGGTTATAAACTAAAGAGAAGGGGAGATTTAAATTAGAGGTTAGGAGGAAATTCTTCACTTGGTGGTGAGGCAGGTTGAAGGAACAGGTTTCCCAGAGTGGCTGTGGATGCCCCATCCCTGGAGGTATTCAAGACCAGGTTAGATTAGGTCCTGAGCAACCTGGTCTAGCGGCTGGTGTCCCTGCATATGGTAGGGAGGTTGAAACTAGATTATCTTTGAGGCCTCTTCTAACCCAAGCCATTCTATGATTCTATACCTTGCTATATAAAGGATATAAAACAAGCCGATAAAGATGACTGCATCTTGAAAATATGCTGTCATCAATTTACATGTGCTTAATCCTGGGAGCTCAAGTAGCAGCACTGAGGATGGTGGTCTCTCCCAAATCACATGCACAAACACTTAACATCGTGTTTTGAAAATGTTATTCTATATTAAATTTACAGCTGCACTAGTTTCTTCTTATTCAGGTTCAGTGTTCAGCAGGTAACTCACAGTGGATCTAGATTTTCACCATACTTCACATTGTTCTAATGAAAGAATTTGAAACCATATTATGATGGTTATTCATTCACTGACTATTTAAACTCCAACATCCCAATAAATAAATAAATAAATAAATTAATTAATTAATTAATTAATACATAAATAAAACCCAACACTTTAATCCTTGGTGTGCTTCTACATTATCACTATTATTAACTGTGAAGAAATGTATGTTTATTTCCTTCCCCTATACAATTTCAGCCTTCAGGAACTGCTTCTATTCCTGTTTTAATTGAATTCCATTTGGGGTAACGCAGTGTTTATATGTCCAATACCGAAATGCACTCTAACAATATCCATGCTAGTTGAACTTGGAATACAGGTCCTTTGGTCTGAACTCCAGTATACTTTGATAGTCAAGATCCCTAGATGGCTGGGCTTCTAGCCAGGTGGGTATTGTTACACTACATTGCAGCAATCACAAAATGGTCATGGATTATGATAGAAAATTGTATAGTACTTGTGTCATTTCATAATTTTCTATATGTATTGTAAAAGCAGTTAAAATAAAACGTCAGTTAAAATCAGTTCTCATAACTGATTTTTTATTTTTTTTTCCTTTGGCCAGCTCATTCACTTTAACAAGCCTGTGGAGTCAAATGCAAAAGACTTTCCACCATTCCTTGCATGGATTTCTTAATAAAATATGAATGCTCTGTATTTCTTCATTATTTTCTCTAAATAGTTAACTGATGCAGAAAGGTATAGCAAAGCATAAAACTACTCAAAGGCTTAATTGAATTATTTCAGAAAGAAAAATATAATTATTTTTAATAATCCCCATCTAATAAAGATTTCTTTTTTTATTGACGGTGGAAAAACTATAACTGGAAAAAAAATAGTCCAAAGTCTGTAATGATTCTTTATTATTATGCTGTCATAAAAGATATTTTTTTACTATTGGTTGTTCAGTTCACAGTATGAGTTCAGACAGCAGTCACGCTACACTGTACTTTGAATTATTATTATTCACCTGTGGTGTCTCTTTCATATGCCAACTGATCACAGAAGCTTCAAAAACTTAATACAAAAATTATTTTTTCATAAAATGTTAGATTTTATTAATCAAAGTGGTACCATAGACATCCTGAATAAAGCTTATGAAAAACATACTTAAACTCTTTTTAATAATCAAAATACTCTGAAACATGGCAAAATATTTCTGCAGCAACAAAAAGTATTCACTAATTTTTTAATTACAAGGAAAAAAAATGTCTTATGGATGTCAAATAATAATCTAAATAATAACTCCCTGTGTGTGTTAGCTGTTCAGGTACAGTCACTTTTTGTTGTCATTGTGGTTTTTCTTTTCTTTTCTTTTCTTTTCTTTTCTTTTCTTTTCTTTTCTTTTCTTTTCTTTTCTTTTCTTTTCTTTTCTTTTCTTTTCTTTTCTTTTCTTTTCTTTTCTTTTCTTTTCTTTTCTTTTCTTTTCTTTTCTTTTCTTTTCTTTTCTCACTCCTCTTGCCCAGCTGCTGGCTGGGCCCCTACATCCCCCATTTCTTAAATCTGATCTCCCAGAGACCCATCCAATGTCACTCACTAGCTCAGTTCTGGCGAGCAGTGGGTCCCTTTTGGAACTGGCTGGAGCTGGCTGTAATCTGCTGGGCTCTGCTCACAGAGGCCACCCCTGCAGCCCCCCTGCTACCAAGCCATTACCACATAAACCCAGTACAATGGCTAAGGCACTTTCTTCTTCAGAAAATTGAATTAAACACAGGCTTCTGTGTTCTGGGTAAATAGCCATGTCCATAGGTTTCTTTTGTTGAAATCAAACAAATGGACCAACCAACACAGGAACCAATACTGTATTCTTTTGCCTGCACTTCAGAATGAAAGTGGCTGTGACTGCTGGTCATGCTGAATACAAACTAAGTACCCCAACCAGACTGGCCCCTGTGAGAACCTAGATGTCTCTGCTAAATGTCAGTTTTTAGAGGTGCTTCCACGTATGTACAAAAGTTTAATGTCTAGGGTATGACCATGTATTAAATGAATTTCAGCTTTATTAGTATCTCTCAGGTACCACCATTTTTCATCTTGCATGACATATGAAGAATTCATCTTAATGTTTCGTTGACATGAGCTTTCTTTTATCTTCAGTCATAATAAGCTAGAGGTTGATGTAAAAGCACTTATTTTACTTTTCACATATAGTCATAGCTTGCTGTGTCATTAATGAGAACTATATGTGAAAGCATTGAAAAAGAAAAAGGTCCTGAATAATTTATAAAGGTGATCTACAAATAAGTGACTAAAATACCAGAATAATAAAATAAGCACATGGGGAGTAAATTGCTCAAGAGCTGGTAATGAAACATGAAGCCCTTTATCTATGATGTCTTCCCATCTATCTTACCTGGTTAATATATTTCTGTAATCCCTCTGAAATGTACTATCCAAATTCATTATCAGTAATTTCTGTAAAAGGCTATAAAAAAAATAAATAAATCCCTTCTACCTGCTATAAAATAATAATAATAATAATAATAATCAGAAAGCATAAATTGTCAGAATACTTGTTTAACAGCCTTGTTTCATGTCTTCAGTTAACTTCAGGAATGAAAGACTAAGATTCTCCTACAAACACAAAATGTCTATAATCCACCAGGGTATAATGAAGCAAATGATTATTTCTGAAACACCTACCCTGCTTGTCAGCCCCCTAAGCACTTCAACAAAGCACTCTGAGTCATTCTTATAAAGAGGTGGTGTGACAGAAGAAATGAGCCACAGGTTGGAGATCCTCAGGCAAATGCAACCCAGTGCATATGGTACATCATTACCAGTCTGATTTTAATGAAGTTTTAGAGCCTTAAATCTCACATCACAGTTGGTGCTGATATGCATTTTACTGTTATTGCCTTTCATTTGCCAAGTAAAGATAATTGATGATCTTTACTTAGAGAATTTGTAGATTTTGGAGCTGTCTATTTTTAACAGTGATTTCTATTTTTTTCTATGTATGTGTGTGCATTCTTTCATTTTTGCAGATTTTTTATTGCATCTAATGATTTTTTTTTAAATGTTTTTAAAATAAAATGAGAAAGAGATGGACTTCTTTATGTAACAGAGCAAAATTTCATTTACAACTCTGCTAATATCAGTAAAAATATGTGTGAGGAAAGATTACACTAACTTCGAGTAAGAAATGAAGACTATGGTCCTTACTAAGTATTTCTTCTACAAACTCACTCTGAGTCTTACCTATCATGTTATCACTTAGTTAAAAGACTATTACAAGAAATAGAGTTTTTTGTTTGTTTGTTTGTTTGTTTTATAAAGAAAAACTTTTAAAATATGGACAGATTTTAAAAGAAGCAAGAGATAAACAGTAAAAGTTGAACAGAAAAAAAAATGAAAGGGTGAAAATATATTTTTTTCTTTAGAAGGAATAATTAGGAGAGCAAAGCTTCAACCATCCAAAATCAATCTAGAGAAAGGCATATTAAAATGACTGCTTATGTAGTGCATTTCATTGCATCCATTTTTTACTTTCCTTGTTTTTCTGAATGATCTTCTGCATAGGTCCTGGGTACTTCCCAGGTTCAAGATCACAGGCACTGCTGATCTAGAGTTCTTTGCCAAAATAAGATTTTAGATTGTTACTATCACATCTAAAATAACATAATTTCTGGGAATATAGCTAACTGCTAAATATTCAGAATTACTATGATCATTCTACCTGCTTTGAGCCTACTATGTCCAAGATCAATTGATTTTATGCTCTGTGCAACCAGAATATAGTTTATGAGAAATAAACATTTTAAAATCCTGTTTAAATAATAAAAGCCTGAACACAGAAGGTAGCCCTCACTGCTGTTCTTTGGAATATGATGGATATTCAGACATACATTTTAAAACCATCTTTTTGTACATTAATAATAGATTAAGTTTAAAGAAAATAAAAATATTTTTGATTTAAAGACCCTATTAACATTCAAGAGATTGTATTTTAAGATCAGATGTACAGGACTTCATTGTAAATGATAAGGATTTGGAGGAATATGAAGAACCTGTCAGCAAAGATAGATTAGATGGATTTAGTAATTCAAAGAGTACAATCTTATAATGTGTATAAATGACAGACTTAAAAATATTTTCCATATCACCTGTCTCCTTCATTACTCACCAACTACTTGTCTGTTGTATTTTTTTGTTTGTTTGTTTGTTTTTCCGCATAGTTTTGAAGCTCTTCTTCAACACCTTTCTGATATTATAGAATGAAACACTTTAGAGACTTGAGTCTTCCTTTACCTAAATCTGGCTACTAAATCTGGGTTAATATTTCCATGGTATATTTTCGTTTCCATTAATATTTTCTTGTAAAGCTTCTAACTTGAAAAAAAACGAATACAAAAAAATGTGCCATGACAGTTCTGCCATTTCAAAGCTGAAAAAGACGTCCAATAGTCATTGAAAATTTGTAGTGTAGTATACAGTTCCTGTACAGGGGAATCATCTTGTACTTATGTTGCTGTAAATATCACACAGATTTTCTTATACGTAATTTCATTATTGAAATTGAAAAGGTAGAAATACTTTACTTTAACATGCAGTCCCATGTCATAACCATTAACTTTATCTCAATTGTGCAACGTAGTGCAGGCTTGGGTTAACTTTTTTTTTTTACTTTTTTTTTTTTTTTTTTTTCTCCACTGTTAGGTAACATTTTCTAAAAGATTAAGTTTATTTAGGCTGAATTCTATGCTGAATATGGGGTTTAATAAGGGGGGTTTAAGCTCCTTTGCTTAACATCCTTCTGGAAAATATATTATTTCAACTTTTAATCAATCAAGAATGTTGGTCACCTGAAGGGTCAAAAAGAAAAAGAAAAAAGAAAAAGGTAAAAAGAAAAAAGAAAAGGAAAAAAAAAAAAAAGAAAAAAAAATGAGAAGAAAAAAAAATTATTTTCCCTTTCAAAAGGGAAAAAGGAAGGAAATTATCCCAGTTATGGGAGCTTTTGTTGTTTTTGTTGAGGCTCGTAGATCCTAAACTGATAAAGCTGAATGCTCTGACCACCCCAAGGCTCACATATTTACATATTTTGCATTAAGATTCTGAGATGATTTATACCATATCAAAGAAATACAGTGGAAAAAAAAGATGGACCAAAACATCACAAAAGTGTTGGGACAGATAAATTTTTAATCAAACCATACTATGAGAAAAGAAACCAGTTTGTACTGGGATGATGAACCACCCTTGCTAGAGAAAGATGTGATAAAGTCCTTCACAGAGAGATTACTGCAAAGTTTGTGTCTGCAAGAGATGCATAAGACATTAGAAGCTGCTGTTAAATCATCTGCAGGGGAAAAAGTATGCAGCCCAGTGAGGACTATGGTTGCTGATATGGATACCTTCAAGAAACCATAAATTAGGGGGACTAGAAGACAGGAGATGCTGAAAGAAATATCTTACAGTGGTCAGAGACACAATCTAGTTTCCTCACAAACATCAGTAATGTTAATACAAGTCTGTTCTATAAATAATAATAATAATAATAGTGGTAATATTAAACAGGCTGGAAAAGACAGTTAGCTACCTTTCATACAGTGAAGCAGCTGCTAGTGGTTTTGCTTGTAAAAATGGTACATATCTTGTTCCTTAATAACAAATTAATGCATATTTTACAGAACAAGAGTAGAAGGGAACAAAAATGACTAATGCAGCAGAGAGAGGAAAAGGATAAAAAGGGATAGACCCTAATTTCTTTCTACAGCTACGTCATGGATAGAAGAGATGCATTTCTCCAGAGGTGCTTATTAAAAGGACAGGAGGCAGCAGATACAAATTACAGCAATGGATATTCTAATGAGATAAAATGAATAGATTATTTGTGATAAGGATGGGCAAAGACTGAAGAGGTTATCAGGAGAAGCTTTGGAGATTCCACCCTTGGATGTTCAGAGTGCATCTAGACAGGTTCACGAGCCACCTAACCTGACTCTTAAATTAGTAACATAAATATCTCTCCTGTTTTCAACTAACTCAGCTGACCTGCAGAGGAGACTCTAACTACATATATCTTATTCATGACTTATACTATTTTATTAATATTTTATATTATCATCCAAGGAAGACTCTCCTTCCTTGTGCATATTCAAAAGCCATCTAGACATTGTCCTGGGCAACCTGCTCTAAATGGTTCTGCTTAAGCAGTGGGGTTGGAATAAATGACCTCCAGAGGTTCCTTCGAACCTCAACCGTTCTGTGATTCTGTGATCTTATCTTAGACAAACACTGAGGCTTCCATATTAAAATGAAAACAATATCTTTAAGATTTTAATAGAATTATTATTTCAGCTTTGTTCTCGTAATTCAGTGCTATGAATCTGTCAGTTAGCTGAAGCCACTGTTCAAGCAGGCACTTATCAAAATCTGAATAATCTCTCAAGAAACTGATTTTCCTTGAAGAAGGCATTGCACCAACGGTGGTAGCAGCTCAGGAGGGTGAATAGGGGGTAACAGATTGAGCCCACTAGGCTTGTGATCCAAGTGAAGATTTTAACTCTGGTCCCCAGAGTGAAAAAGCTAGTGCACTGACCCACTTCCCAATTATCCCTGTCTCTGACTGTGACTTACTACTAGGATGACTCATGGACCTGCAGAGAAAATATTTACTGAGCAGCCTGCTAGCAGAGGATGATGTGTGTAGAAAGGAGAGAGATTGGTGTAATTGAATTTCATTTGCTTGGTGATCCTGCATCTCTCTGATCTATGCATATATATATATATATATATATATATAATATAATTTATATTATCTTTAAAGGATATATATATATCCTTTAAAGATAATATAAACTGCAGAAAACCCCAAAGAAAAAATGGCAGTGTTTAAAAGCATTAAAACATGCTTTAAATAGCATAAACATGGTAAAAATATATTTCAAAATAATTAAAAACAGTGGGCAGATAGTCACCCAACATTGTAGCCTGCAGCTATTAGTTAATGGATAGCTAGCCAGAGGCTATCTGCAAGCCTGATGGTGAAAACAGGCTGGCAACTACCAGCCATTTTGTTAGTGGTTAAATATTTGCCTCACAGACTTACTCCTCAGGTATGGTGTGGTGTCAACAAACAAAACTTGAGGTTCTTACAGATTAACTAATCTAATTGATAGAACAACTGACAAAGTAGAAAGATCACTTTTTACCTCATACTCTTGGACAATAAATTAACCCTATATTATTAGTGTGACCACAGAATTTCACAACATTTACAAGAGGAAAGTGAAGGGAAGTGGTGTCCCACATAAAATTTCCCTTATATAGTCCTTAAAGTGTGTATTTGTGCAGCAAAGTCTGGTGCTAAAAGAAAATATTTTCTTACATCCTGGAAGAGGTATTAACTTCATTAATTTGACTCTGTTTTCAGGTTAATTTACCCTTATCTCTCAGCGGAGATATCTAGGGCATGATACTAACATTGCTGTTTTGCTTCCAATTTCTGAGCTAGATGTTGCTGAGCTGTTACAGGAATTTTTCTACAGTTTTCATCTGGGACCTTAATTCTGAGAAAGCCAATACAGTATGCCATTTATTTGACATGTTCAGTCCTATGTATAGCTTAGTTTGTTAACTTCTGTTGGCCTATCTGCATTGTGGAAAATTGCCATACCACCTTATTTTGGGGTTTCAGATTTTCTTGTAACCTTTCTACATGGATAATAAAACTTGGGGGTAATACAAATGAAAAGGCAGCATCTGTCCATACAGACTTACTTACTTACAGACTGTAAGTGAGGGGTTAATGAAAGGTAAAAACTGTACATAGCTTTGCATTTTGTAATTTTCTCAGTTCCACATTCCATACTAGTGATTGTGAAATCTGAGTCTGATACATCAGGAATTGACATTAAGCTGTTCTTTGCTTAAGACAATCACAGAAGTTACCAAAACATTCATTACGGAATTCTCCACAATACAGTTGTTCAGTTGGAGACTTTGGGATTTATTCTGGATCCAAGATCTGTTTGATGCCAAAGTTAAGATTAAAAATCCAGGAATTCCTGACTGGCACTCTCCTGTGTTGTCAAGCCAGTGAATCATACCTCAATTTCCATGATTAGGTGTGAAGATACAGAATTAGTTTTCCTAGCTCCCTAGGTGAATTTGAAATACTAATAAATCAGGACTAGTATAGTGAAGGGGAAAACATTTGGCACTGACACACGTGAACAGTTATTTGCTACGGTTAACAATGAACCTGTACAATGAGTCTCTAGTACAATATAGTTTCCAAACATCACAAGTGCCATTTCAAACTTATGGTTATGGTCACCAAAAAATACTTCTACCTTTACAGTGAAATTTGGCTATGCACATAAACACGATACATTAGACAATGGGTCTTGACACTGAGTAATGACAGATAGTTCCTTAATTATGGTAACTATCTCCCTCTTGTAGTATAGGGCATTTTCTGTTGATCAGTTGAACATTCAGTTCCCTGTCAGCATCAGATCACTCTTTTCTTATGACAACTATCCAGACTACCAATAAAATGTAAATTCTTTATGTCCTTGTAAGAGTGTTGGGCCGAAAACACAGATTTCTGGAAAGTCACCTGGTGCTGGGACAAGCAACATACCAACACACCTGTATAGATCCTCAGTCCAATATTAAGAATCTGCAGCACAGGACTTTTGGAATTCATTTTTAGAAAGCTCATTAAAACTAAGGAAGATCTGAGGCACCTAGTTACCAAATTCCTGCTGCATTTAATTCAATTTCTTGCAGCACAGTATACCACAGCAAGAGAACCAGATATATAAGCAACTATCTGATGAGATTCTCTGTCACAGTATTACTAAAAGTAGAAAATGGGTCAGGAAAAAAATCTTTGAAAGTATTATTTCTTAAAAAATCATAAAGATACTGTCAAACATATTTCAGTAAGCAGTAAATGAACCCTGCTTGCACCATAAATCATTAATGTTTAATCACCAGCCAATGCCTCAATAAGCTCACTGGCATGGAAACTCTAAGATACTCAAAGGATAGTTCTAGCAAATCTGGCATGCATGGTTGGCTTGTGTGCTTAATTACTGTTTATGCATTGGCAGTATCCAAGCAGTTGTATGTAATAAATAGAACACTGTCACACTGTCCAGATGGTTTTAGATTCAAGGCCTAGGGAGTATGTTTGAAGATTACAGGCCTGATTTACTAACAATTCACACCAGCTCAATTGCTGAAAATCATGCTAATAGCATACGTTTCAGCAATTGCATCAATGAAGAAATGAATACACTATTAATGACTATTTAAAAACACATTTTGTCCTCTATTTAGGCACTCTTCAGAGGAGGTATAATAATTTTATGGTTTGAGGCATGAAGCAGTTTTATTTCTGCAGTGTCCAGTTGGTTTGAGAGAAATATGTTCTTTCACACAAAACAAAGGACTGCCACACAGAAATAATCCAAGCTATTTAAAATGATAGTTTATTTATTAGAATCAGTATAGCTGATTTAGTGTGGTGTTATGCCTTAATTAATTTACACTATCAAGAATTAGGTTCAGAATTGCTTGTCAGCAAATTAAGAATGAAATAAATTCATTTCTTAACCCCACATATAATATGAGGCAAAATTATGCTATAATTTTCAAAGTAGGCAAAATAATGTTGGTAAATAATAAGTTTATTAAGAACTGCTGTCTTTGTCACCCCCAAACTGAATTTGTCCCCAGTATGTGAAATTACATTAAGTAGATATTTGGGGAAGAAGAGAGAAGAGAGGCAAGGACAGAAGTTGGGAGGAAACGTTTAGAGGGGAGATGCACTTTTGTTTCATAAATTAATGCTTAAATCTCCTTCAATGGACCAAAGATATGGAAAACATGAAATCAAGATTTTATCTGTTTGAAAAAATATGAAGTTCTCTCTCATTTTTCACATGAATGCCCTATCTGGAAGATTATAGGATGATCAGGATGAAAGTAAGAATGGAGATGTACTTTATTCTCCCTACAAGAACAGGAAATGAAGTATGATTTTCTTCTTTGCAGAGTATGGGTAAAAAAGAAAAACAGTATCCCAGCAGCAGGTAATTGAACACATAGATCTTGCAACAATAAGAAAGTTGAAGCCAAAAAGACTGATGAAAGGGGTACAGTCATAATTTTCCCATTTATGTTGGCAAAAAAATATTACTGCCAATCTGGTGAATTATTTTAGTAACTGGATTATTATTGGAAGTTTGTTTTTGATTGAAAAGAAAGGACTCTGAAAAACAAATCAGTGACCATACTTGGGAGCCATTGGTCATATTTCAGTTTTATGATCTGTCACGAAGATCATGTTCTGCAGCTTCTTTTTCACCATAAAACAACTACCCAAAATATTTCAGAACTGTATGCAAAATAGGACTTATGATCATAAGAACATAGGTCTTAACTGAGAAATTCAACTCATTCTGTAATGTTCACTAATCCTCAGTTATTATTAATCCTCACCTGCTTATCCACTCCAACTACTCCCAGGATACAGTTAATTTCATGTTAAAACAGATATCTGAAATAAAATGGTAACTACATCTCCACTGGCTACAAAAAGGACTCCAGAAAACTAGTTCAGCTGTTGACATCCACAAGGTAAACAAATATCTTTAAGTGAGAATTACCTGTCCATTGTCTACACCAAAATATAGCCCAAAGAAATAATTGTCCCACAAACCTAAGAGCCACTTTTAATTTTATTTAAGCTATTGCTGCACTGCTTCTGCCTATGGGGAACTGGAGTACAAAATGAAGTAGTGCCTTCACTTTTTAGAACCTTGATACAGTAATGGTGTTAAAAGACTTCCTAACTCATAAATATATATATATATATATATACATATAAATATAAATAAATAAATATCATTATATATATATAGATTTATACCATTACTGTTAAAAAATGAAGGAAAAAAAAATACCTGTGTTTGGTGCTCCATCTTGGTTAGCTGTAGATAACTAGCTCACTGTAGGAGTTTTCCAGGTGACCACAGAAGATCATATATCTTTTCCTAGACTGTGTAAG
Source organism: Anas acuta (assembly GCF_963932015.1). Classification (NCBI taxonomy): domain Eukaryota; kingdom Metazoa; phylum Chordata; class Aves; order Anseriformes; family Anatidae; genus Anas; species Anas acuta. The sequence goes on from NC_088980.1 coordinate 130,024,374, forward strand.
ACACATCTACCAATCTAGAAATGTCTAGCTCTGCAGATTGAACTCTACAGCATGGTCAGACAAATTATGTTAGTGATCAAAATCTAGGTACTTTAGTCATTTCATGATTGTGTGAGTCAGCACAGGCAGGCAGCAGGAACAACCACAGACCCACAGCTGAAATTCAAAGACTAAATTTATTTTCATTACCTTGCCAACCAGGGGATCCCCAAAGGAACACGTACACAGAGGCACACAAGCAGGGATGAAGGCACCACTAAGCTCAGTCCATGCTAGAGGATCACTGACCTGTTGTTTACACCTGTTTCTCAAGGGCTCACAGAGGTGTTGTTTACTACCATGCTTTGATCTTCACTGTGCTTTTTGATCTTCTCTGTACCAAGGCCAGAAACTCAAGCGTGTCTGATAGGGCACTTCCAAGTCTACCGAACACCTACATTAACTATATACAGGTGTGCCACTTGTCAAACACAGAGGATAAACAGCAGCATGTACAATTTATGTGTTTTCCTACATTACTACTCTCCAGACTTCATGCATTCCTAGTGGCAAGGTCACTTGAGTATATTTACAGTCTTCCTCACCAGTTTTCCATTCTCGTCCCATCTTTCTCACCAATCTTCCACTTTTATTCCTTCCTCCCAACAATGATTCTGTGTTGTACTAAACAATTAGTTTACATTATTGTAGGTCATAGCAAGATCTATAAATAAGCCCAACTGGAAGCCTTCAAAGCTTATTAGTATTAAAATCCTCTTTAAAAGGGTTTTTAAGGTACTGTCTGTAATGGGAGGATTAGCCATGGGTATGATCAAAACTGTATTTTATATGGATCTGGAAATGGTCTGTAGATTTAAAATGCAGTGAACATCTTACACATTTTCAATGCAATTTAAGCGCAGCATTTCTGTAATGGCAATATGGGATGTTTCCAAAATCTGAAGAGCAGAAAACAGATATCTAACTTCTAATACATTAAACATTTTTTTTTTTTCCAGTTCCTAATTCTTCTGGATTCTAACTCATGTATGAAATCCATCAGCCTCTCATCAAATTTGAGTAAATATTTTATAGTAGAATGGCTCTAGTGAAGTCTTAGGTTACTAAGACTGTACAAGCAAAGTTTGGGTCAGGGCAATAGTCTGTTGATGTATACAGGACCATGAACATCATCAGGCTTTAACTGCCCATACTATATGTGGCGTATTCTTCATTTATAACTTGAGATGTATTAATATTCAGAACTAAGTCAAACCTGTTGAATATAAAAAGTGATATCCCTCCACTTGTTTTTTATATGCCAATTGTCAGGATTTTAGCAATGATTTCTATTGCAGAGACAGTAGAGATTCCCCATGTTGATCACAGATATCATTACTTATCCTAATTGTCATTACAGATTTTGCAGTTTCTTTGTCTGTTTTGATATACATATACATTTCAACTAACCATATATTGTACATTAAACTTTTGCCTTCCCTGCTCAACCAATGACTAAATGCTTTTATCTGGTAATATACTTTAAGTTCCTAGTTCTGGAATATGAAACATTCAGGTATGTTAACTTTAAAGATCTGCTCTTTTCTTATGTTTAAAATTCAAGAAATGCCTCCCTGTTCCTTCTAAGGTTTTCACTATTTAGTCATTCAATTAAGAGACAGAATTGTACTGAGTCTTTCTCTTCTGTGGAGAGTAACATTATGTACAGTAAATATGTGATCCTTTGTTTATTCAAAATCTAACGACCTGAATAGAAGTAAAGTTTCCTGCAATCTGCTCATAAAAATCTGTAAGGGACAAATTTCATGTGAAATAAGAATGATTGTCTTCCAGTATTTGAAAGCAAATATAACACAGATTGTCACAACTTACATTGGTAATAGCATGTCTATTCTTCTAGAAAATTTTCATTCTCAAGGAATATATTCATCTTACTTTTGTCAGGAATGAGAAGGCTCTGTGGTTTTCACTTACAAAATAGTGGTGCAGCAACTCCAAAATTGAAGTGGTCCATCAAGATTTACAGACGGAAAAAAGAAAACAACATTTCCCTGTTGACATATTTTAATAACAATAGACAAAATTCTCTAACAGGTTTTTCATTTTTTCCCCAGGCATAGTTTTGTTTTGTGAATGAATTACAACCCAAAGTTATTCTTGAATTATTTCTACATTTTTCTACAATTTCTACAACTATTTCTATATTATTTCTGTTATTTCTTATTTTTCATGGTTGTTCAGAAATAATTTTTATTTACCTGAATGTTTGAATAGAAGATTTTATTTGTACAAAATGATGATTTTTTGTGATAATGAAAAGCACTTTATATTATAAATGCTTCTGCAATGTCTTAGTTGGAAATATTATTATTGACAATAATTATTATTGCTTTATTTTTGCATGATAAATATTGCTTTTCCTTCTAGTTTTTCCAAATTTAAATATTTGAATAATATTTTTCATGCACATTTTCTATATAATAATATTTGGAAAGTGTCACTTATAATGTCATTTATTTTCCTTGAAGGATTAGCTGTAGTACTTTAAAAGACAAATTTCTGTGCTTGGTTATTTTCTTTATGTAACTTTATCCTTTTATTGCTATTGCCTCCTGATGATGTGAAACATTATTAAAATTTATTACAAGATAACCATGTCTCAAATTTTTGTCATTTGTTTTCTCTAGGAAAATATAATTTAATTTGATTAATTCAGTTCTGGTTGGGGGAAAATATATGTGTATATGTATGTTGGTACATGTTAAAATCCTGAAGCTAATGCTTTTGAAGATTCTTGCTCAAGTAAGATTATTCCATTATACTATAGTTTCAGGCTCATAAGTTTCCCACCACAAATCCTACACAATTCATATCAGCCCATTCACCAGAATTAAGAATCTACCAATGCTTTCACTTCCTATCCCTAATAGAGAAAAACGTTTGGTCTAAATGTTGGGAGAGCTTGTAGAGGAAAAAGAACTTAGGAGGCAGAAGAGAAGTGGGCAGGAAAATTAGGAAGAAAGTAAACATGGTCATGAGGTACAAAGTCTAAATGAACCATGGGACTGAAAGGTGGGTGGCTGGTGACTACCTGGCAGAAAGAATTCAGAAATAGAACAAACATGGATAAATACTCGATGACATAGTTATTTAGAACCATCATGAGCTCAAATAAAGGGATTGAATTAGAGGAGTATAAGCAACATAGAGTATCAAAACGCAAGTTAGGTAAGGTGATGTTGCATGTTGCATGTTGGCACTGAACTGAAAAACAATCACGTTACCATTGGCTCACAAATTACAGCCATGAAAGAAGCATAACACAGGGGCAAGACCACTCTGTGGATTTTTATTTCTGTACTGCATTTTTTATTTCTGTACTGGAGATAGCCTGTTCTCCATGGTCCATTGTAGGTCTCTGTCTTGCTTTCTTTGGAGTGTGGTTGGGTGTGCTAAAATGATATTATTTTTTTTAAATACCAACTATATTGAAAAATCATCATTAAATTTATCACATAACCAGTGAAAAAGTTAGCAGAGGGAAAGGATACAAGCCTTTAAAGTGAATTGACTGCAGCAGTTCAGCTAGCTCTCACTTTAGCTGAAAGGGCATCTCCTCCGTTGGCTGTTTTTTCAAAGGGCAGTCATGTATACAGATTTTTAAACTATGGTACCATTCATTTTCTAAGGCACGAAGTACTAAATAACAGTACTTAAAGATGGTACTGAAATGTATTTACTTAAAGGATCTGTCTAGAGGTTGTCATTTCTTTACATTCTTATCTTACATTTTGATAAGGTGTATCACAAGTCCAATGTATTCTTGTTTCCTTGTGACTCTGTGCTTTTATAGCCAAAAGAGTCTGATGAGATAGCTGTATAAATTTTGTCAAGAGGATGTAATGGAAAAATATCTTTCTAGCTCCACTTCTGAATTTACTGAATAGTTGAAAAATAAAGATTTGAAACTGTTTTGCTATAAAAAAGTATGATCTTTTTATAGTTAATCGTGGTATAGTAATATGTTCAATAATAAAAGTAGATCGTACAGCATTCTCCAACTAGTAGAGTTATTAAGTAATGACCTAGAAATATTGACATTTGTAACACAGAAAAGGACATTCTCATACCACAGACTAAAGTTGTGCATTTATCTCCTTTCACTCTTTCCTTCAGATGCAGTTATACGGTGATAGTATCCAAATGGCTATCTATTGCTAAGGCTATAAATGCTGCAATAACAAAGTTAATAGGATAATTCTAAGTTGTCATTCTGAAATACTGATTAAAGCAATTGTTAAACTGAAATGATTATGCCTGTTTATAGGGCATAAATTTAAAGACAATTCTACATAAACACATTAAGAACTGTATTTCAGTGGCATTATAGCCTTCCAAGGAACTAAAAACTGATAACTAGTAACTGATAGATAAATTTAGCATTGTTCAGACTCATAGAAACAAATTGAAATGAAATAAAAATACAAAATCTAATTTCCTATAAAACTTAAATTTTCACATATGTATTGTTTTCAAAGAACCAGAGTTGATTCATAAACCTTGTGCAGAAACATTTTTTCAACACTATGGAAAGTGAGTTTGGCATGATTCTATGATTCTATGATAAGCACATAAGATGTGAGACAGGGAAAAATGAACTGATTTATCAAACAATCAAAAGTAGTATGAATCAAAAAGAAGTTTTAGAGCTTGAATTCCTGACTCTCATAAGAAGATATGATAACTTAGACATTTTGACTTTCAGTATTTAAATATTATGCAGCTATAATCAATGAGAGAGAGACCTAGACTGAATATAGGAATAGCATTAGTGGCTGTGAAAATTAAATTTATTTTGTTCTTTAACTAGAAAGAGATTCAGGGACAGCAAGCTGTACATCCTACAGTTCACTGGAACAATGGCGTCATCTTTTTTTTTTTTTTTTTTCGTTCTAGCACATTATCTCCCCCCAAAAGACTCTATCAGACAAATGGAAATTCAGTGATACACAGATCATAATTCACAGTCTGCTTCCTTAGGTGCTGAATACTGATGTTCCAGGGCTGCTTCTCCTCTCCTGCCATTGCAGCCTGCAAACACGGGGAATAATTCCCATATCATGGGCTGCAGCTGTCACAATGGAACTATCATGGAGGCAAAAGCAATCTTCATGAGCTTTAGGACTTCCCTTCTTCCTGAAAAAAAAACAAAACAAAACAAAACAAAAAAAAACATCAGTGATTGCCTGAGTCACAATTTGGTTACTGTTGTGCTATTTAGGTCATTTGGCCAACTACACACTGTCTATACTTAAAGGCATAGTAAATGTAATTTACCCTTGCACAAAATCTCTACTATTCACTGTGCATGCTGTAACAATCCCCGCTTTAAAATCTGCTTATAGAAGTATATGTTAATTTCAAACTCTATCATAATATAATGGTGCAGAAAGACTATAAGCCTGACTGCTACACTGAAAAAGGTAAGCATGCTGTGCATGCTGCATAAACTTCAAGAACAAAGATGTCATCCAGGATTACAGTTAAGTTTTGTGCCCATGAAGCTGTCCTTTGCTGATGTGAGAGGGTTACAAATAGAACAAAAGGCTCAATTCTTATTAGTCAGTATAAGTGAGAAGTTCCAAATTTATTTATGCCCACAAATACCACATTTAAATCAGATCTGAAAATACTGTAAGCAGGTGTTTCATATTTTTCCACAAATCATCATTAAACTCAAAGAATAATTCAGGCCAATACTAGGCATTTGTATCATGCTACATCTGTGCAAGGTAATTTTCCCATCTCTAATCATTCTATGATCCATGTGTTGTTTATTATGTGTTGTTGTTTATTCATTTAATGTTAAGAACATTGCTATTTTCAATGAAGATACTATACAAACTTCCATTAAATGCACTTATCAACTAGAAAAATAATTTCATTGGAAAAAAAAAAAAGGAAAAAAAAAAGAAAAAAAGTGAAAAAAAAAAAAGTATTGAGTTTGTTACTTGCCTGATGGCCATAAAAGTACACTGTTTAGTGTCAGTTTGGCTATGTTCCTTTAATTCAGTACTTACTGCATCCTGTTCCAGTTTAAGCATTTTTTAGACGTTGGTAACTAGTCTGAAGTTAATTACATCATCCAGATCAATATTTTTGTTCAAATAGTGATATCATTGTTTTAATTTTTACAATAGACCTTAGAAAACTAACTAGCTTGTGACTTGATGAAGATATGTATTACTCATAGTTTCAGAGAGCTCATCAGACTCACTGCCAAAGATTTCAGTTCTTTTCACTTCTAGTAATCATTGACTTTATGTTATATTTAGCAATTGCTCCTCAATGAATCCCTTGACAACTGTTGCACATATTCTTTTTTCCAAATACTAAGTGGGAATATATTTTGACTTTTCAAGACTGTTATGAATTATTGTAAATTATCAACTTTATGATAAAACTGATAACATTGTTAGAACTTTATATGTCTGTACTACATCCATGTCCTTAAAAAAAGGAAATAGGTCCTCACCATAAATTGGCTTTCAAGGACACTTCCTTATACTCCCAAATATTTTCCCTTTCTTTTATTGAGAGGCAACAGGCCTGATTCTTCTCAGTGTCCAGTCGTAGGACAAGAGTCAACAAGCACAGAATACAAGGAACTTCTGTCTGAACATGAGGGAAAATTTCTTTACTGTGAGGGTGACACAAGTTTTCTGGAAAGTTGAGGAGTTTTCTTCACTGGATATATTCAAAAGCCAGCTAGATACAATTATCATAGAATTACAGAATGGCTTGGGTTGGAAGGGGCCTCAAAAATCACCTAGTTCCACCCTCCCCTCCCCCACCCCCACCATAGGCGGGCCATAGACACTACCCACTAGACCAGGTTGCTCAGGGCCTCATCTAACCTGGTCTTGAATACCTTCAGGGATGGGGCATCTACAACCTCTCTGGGCGACCTTTTCCAGCGCCTCACCACCTTCTGAGTAAAGAATTCCCTCCTAACCTCTAATCTAAACCTCCCTACTTTTAGTTTAAAACCATTCCCTTTCATCCTGTCATTATTTGATTGAACAAAGAGTTTCTCCTCATCTTTTTTTTATAAGTCCCTTTCAAGTACTGAAAGGTTGCAATGAGGTCCCCCCAGCACCTCCTCTTCCTTAGGCTGAACAGCTCCATCTCTCAGCCTTTCTAGGTAGGAGAGGTGCTCCAGCCCCTTGATCATCATTGTATCCCTCCCCTGGACCCATTCTAACAGATCAATATCCTTCTTGTGCTGGAGGCTCCATACCCGGATGCAGTACTCCAGATAGGGCCTCATGACGGCAGAGTCGAGGAGGACAGTCACCTCCCTTGACCTGCTGGTCACTTCTCTCTCAATGCAGCCCAGGATGCAGTTGGCCTTCTAGGCTGCAAGCACACTGTGCTGGCTCATGTCAAGCTCTTGATCTCTCAGAGCCTCAAAGTCCTTTTAAACAGGGCTGCTCTCAATAAGTTCTTCACCCAGTCTGTACTCATGTCTGGGATTGCTCCGGCCAAGGTGCAACATCTTGCACTTGGATTTGTTGAACCTCATGCAGTTCATGTGGGCCCACTTCTCAAGCCTGTTCAAGTCTCTTTGGATGGCATCTCTTCCTTCTGTTGTATCAACTGCACCACTCAGCTTGGTGTCATCTGCCAATTTGCTGAGGGTGCACTCTATCCCACTGTCTATGTCATTGATAAAAATATTAAACAGTACCTATCCTAGGACAGACCCCTGAGGTACACCACTTGTCACCAGCTTCCACTTGGACATATAGATATTGACTGCAACTCTATGGGTGTGACCTTCAAGCCAGTTCCTTATCCATTGAATGGTCCACCTATCAAATCAATCTCTCTCCAGTTTGGAGACCAGGATGTCATGTGGGACCATGTCAAAGGCCTTCCAGAAGTCCAGGTAGATGACATCAGTCAGTCTTCCTCTACTAACAGGTGCAGTCACTGCATCGTATAAAGCCACCAGATTGGTCAGGCACGATTTACCCTTGGTGAAGCCATGCTGACTGTCTCGGATCACCTCTTTGTCTTGCATGTGTCTCAATATTGGTTCCAGGAGGATATTTCCATGATCTTGCCAGGCACAGAGGTGAGGATCACTATTCTGTAGTTCCTCAGGTCCTCCTTTCTACGCTTTTTAAAAAGAGGCTTGATGTTTCCTTTTTTCCAGTCACCAGGGACTTCGCCTGACCACCAGAACTTTTCAGATATGATGAAGAGAGGCTGGGCAGCTACATCAGCCAGTTCCCTCAGGACCCTGGGATGAATGTCATCAGGTCCCAAGGACTTGTACCCATTTCATCAGGTGGTCTTGAGCTTCCTCTTCAATTACAGTGAGTGGCACTTTGCTTCCCCAGCCTCCATATATGGGTGCAGAGAAATGAAAGACTTTGGAAACCTGTCTGTCAGTGAAGACGGAGGCAAAGAAGTTGTTGAGTACATCAGCCTGTCTTTACCAGTTCACCCTTATCATCCTTAAAAGGAGAACATTCTCCTTGGCCTTTCTTTTCTGCACAATGTGCCTATAGAATCCCTTCCCGTTATTCTTTGCATCCCTTACCAAGTTCAGTTCCATCTGTGCCTTGGCTTTTCTTATGTCCTCCCTGCACATCTGGACAGTATCTCTGTACTCTTCCCAGGCCACATCTCTCTGCTTTCACTGCCTGTGCATTTCCTTCTTGCACCACAGTTTGACCAACAGGTCCTTGCTCAGCCATCCCAGTTGTTTGCCCTCCTTGCCTGCTTTTTTACGAAGGGGGATGGAGAGTTCTTTCACTCTAATACAAACATCCTTAAAGAACCTCCAACTCTGATCAGCTCCTTTCTCCCTAAGGACGGTAATCCAGAGGATCTCATCTACTAGGTCTTTAAATAGCTTGAAGTTTGCTCTTCAGGAAGAGGGTGTGAAAGCGTGACACTTGTAGTTGAAGTAAACATTCTTCATCCATAGGCTCCTCTTGATCAAGCAGCCTGTAATAGATGCCAACCACAAGCTATCCTTTATTGGTGTGGTCTTTAACTCTCACCCACAAGCTCTCAGTCTCTCCATGGCTGTTTCTCAGAGGCAACTCTTCACAATAAATCCCTTCCCTAACGTAGAGGACAACATTCCCTCCCTTCCTTCTCTCTCTATCCCTTCTGAAGAGTTTGTAGCCCTCTATTCCAATGTTCCAGTTTGGTGATTCATCCCACCATGTTTCAGTCATAGCAATCAGGCCATATCTGTCTAATTGCACAATGGTTTCCAATTCCTCTTACTTGTTTCCTGTGCTGCATGTGTTAGTGTACAGCCACTTCAAATGGGCAATCAGTCATACCATGTTTCCAGAACCCTTCCTTATTGCATTGGGACAGTTCACAGGTATTTCCCTGCCATTACTTAGAGTGATAGCGCATAACCACACTGATTCTTCAACCTAATGTTATCTGCATTTTATGTGTGTAGAAAAAGTTTGCTACTCTAGCTACCACTCCTGTTGAGAAAGAGAGCTGAGAACTTTAAGAGGGCATCTCATCTCATTCCAAAGTACCTGCCTAGTTCAGACTAGTTGCCCAGTTTCTAGACAGCTTAAAATATGAGTTGAATACCAGAAAATGTGATTACATGGATTAAGTGAATTCCACCATTTCACGGGCAGTGCAACCAGGGCTGCCCTTGAGCTTCACTTTCCCAGCAAGCCACTCCTTGTTGATGAAAACTCAGTCCGGCATAGCACATTTCCTCATTGGTTTCTCTGGCACTTGGAGAAGGAATTTATTACCAACACACTCCAGGAACCTCTTTGATTGCTTATGCCCTGCTGTGTTGTCCATCCAAAGATACTGGGGTGGTTGAAGACACCCATGAGGACTAGGACTTGTGAAGGCTGTTGCTACCTCTAGCTGGTACTTCTGTCAGGATAAGTATGAAAAGCTGGAACAATATCAGTACCATTTGAGCTCATTTTAAAACACTGGTTTAGAGCACTTAATCTTATAAAAAATAATAAGAAAACAAACAAACAAACAAACTATGAACTAATCTCTCGTGAATTGAACTGAGGACAGTGTGAAAAATAGATAGATCCCCACAGACAAATAAGTAAAACAAAAAATCCAAAACAATTCATAGTGCACATAACACTCCGATAATATTGTCAGCCTTTTTTAAAATGAAAATATGCATCCTCTATTTTGGTAAGCAACATCAGTTTTTTTGTTGTTGTTGTTGTTTTTTTTTTTTTCTTGTGTTTAATTCCACTTGCTAAAGCAATTATTTAATGTTCATTCTTCCATGTTGGTCTTAGGAGGAGCACAGCAAGGTAGCCATGGGCAGTAGACAAAACATACATAAATGATGAACTGAAAAGCCGATAACTCAAAAAAAAAGAGAAATCAAAGGCAAAACAACATTTGCTGCCATCACATGTTTTGTTTGTTTTTTTGTTTGTTTGTTTCCAGATGTATCTGTGTTCTTTGCATTTACTCGTTTATTTGTTTATTGTCTATTAGAGAATGTTTAATTTTATTGTCTGGTTTGGTCTTTTTCCTTAAAACACCGAGATTTATGGGTCATAATTTGATGTTCATGGTAACTGATTTCCATGAATGTTCAAGATTCATTGGGCATCTGCAGTTAGTCAACTTTGTCGAAACCACCTTTGCCAACTGATACAGCTGAGCTCTGGGAAAAAAAATGATAGTTTGTTTTCATAAGCTCCAGATCTAGACTAGTCTTTGAGATTTCTACTTGGTGATGTAACTTCTACCACCAAAGACAGAAACCAAAACATTACTGGAGCCACTATTAGACAAGTACAAAAGAAAACAGCACTTACAGCACAAAGGCAACAATAGACTGCTGAGGAAATCAAAAGTAACCACAAGACAGTTTGGGGGCAGAAAAACAAGCACAGATGTCCTTACACCAGCGCTGATTAGGTTAGATCTATTGCTGCTGCATCATACATTTCATGACAAAAATTAAAAGGAGGGCTGTAACAGTATTACAACCTCCCTTCCACCAACAGTCTCTTACTTATGAACCAGTATCCAGTTATAAATAGGCTTCTGTAAATGACAGTCTTGAATTCCAACAGAGCAACCAACCGTCTTTACTGTCTTAAAAAGTGTCAGATTATAAATTGTAGTAGTGCTGTATATATTACTGTATCTATATAAAGCATAACGTCAGGATTCTGTTGCATATAGATTGTTTTAGCGTCCATATCTTTGGACATATCCATGACCATTTAGTCATAGTTAGTCATAGTTAGTTTTTGATGTTGAGAGGCTGTACGATGTTGCGAGGCTGTGCAGGAAAAAAATTAGAAAGGCCAAAGCTCATCTGGAGCTCAATCTGGCTACTGCCGTCAAAGACAACAAAAAATCTTTTTACAAATACATCAACGCAAAACGGAGGACTAAGTTGTATCTCCACCCTTTACTGGATGTGGGGGGAAACCTAGTTACAAAAGATGAGGAAAAGGAGGAGGTGCTTAATGCCTTCTTTGTCTCAGTCTTTAGCGGCAATACCGGTTGTTCTCTGGATACCCAGTACCCTGAGCTGGTGGAAGGGGATGGGGAACAGAATGTGGTCCTCACTATCCATGAAGAAATGGTTGGCGACCTGCTACGGCACTTGGATGTGCGCAAGTCGATGGGGCCAAATGGGATCCACCCGAGGATACTGAGAGAACTGGCAGAGGAGCTGGCCAAACTGCTTTCCATCATTTATCAACCCTCCTGGCTATCGGGGGAGGTCCCAGTCGACTGGTGGCTAGCAAATGTGACGCCCATCTGCAAGAAGGGCCGGAGGGCAGACCCAGGGAACTACAGGCCTATCAGTTTGACCTCAGTGCCAGGGATGCTCATGGAGCAGATTATCTTGAGTGTAACCACGTGGCACTTACAGGGCAAGCAGGTGATCAGGCCCAGTCAGCATGGGTTTATGAAAGGCAGGTCCTGCTTGACGAACCTCATCTCCTTCTATGACAAAGTGACGCGCTGGGTGGATGAGGGAAAGGCTGAGGATGTGGTCTACCTTGAAATCAGCAAGGCTTTTGACACCATTTCCCACAGCATTCTCCTCAAGAAACTGGCTGCTCGTGGCATGAACTGGCGTACGCTTTGTTGGGTTAGAAACTGGCTGGATAGCCAGGCCTAGAGAGTTGTGGTGAATGGAATCAAATCCAGTTGGAGGCCGGTCACTAGTGGCGTTCCCCAGGGCTCGGTGCTGGGGACAGTCCTCTTTAATATCTTCATCAATGATCTGGACGAGGGCATTGATTGCACCCTCAGTAAGTTTGCAGATGACACCAAGTGAGGTGCGTGTGTCAATCTGCTCGAGGTTAGGAAGGCTCTGCAGGAGGATCTGGATAGCTTGGACTGATGGGCTGAGCCCAGCTGTATGAAGTTTAACAAGGCCAAGTGCCGGGTCCTGTACCTGGGGCGCAACAACCCCAAGCAGTGCTACAGGCTGGGAGAGGAGTGGTTGGAAAGCTGCCTGGCGGAGAAGGACCTGGGAGTGATGGTGGATAGTCGGCTGAATCGGAGCCAGCAGTGTGCTCAGGTGGCCAAGAAGGCCAACGGCATCCTGGCTTGTATCAGAAACAGTATGACCAGCAGGTCTAGGGAAGTGATTGTCCCCTTGTACTCGGCTCTGGTGAGGCCGCACCTCGAGTACTTTGTTCAGTTTTGGGCCCCTCAATGCAAGAAGAACATCGAGGTGCTTGAGCGAGTCCAGAGAAGGGCGACCAAGCTGGTGAGGGGTCTCGAGAAAAAGTCCTATGAGGAGCGGCTGAGGGAGCTGGGCTTGTTCAGCCTGGAGAAGAGGAGGCTCAGGAGCAACCTTATCGCTCTCTACCTTAAAGGAGGCTGTAGCAAGGTGGGGGTTGGTCTGTTCTCCCATGTGCCTGGTGACAGGACAAGGGGGAATGGGCTAAAGTTGTGCCAGGGGCATTTTAGGTTGGATGTTAGGAAGAACTTCTTTACCGAAAGGGTTGTTAGACATTGGAACAGGCTGCCCAGGGAAGTGGTGGAGTCACCATCCCTGGAGGTCTTTAAAAGACGTTTAGATGAGGGATATGGAATATGGTTTAGTGGAGGACTTGTTAGTGTTAGGTCAGAGGTTGGACTCGATCTTGAGGTCTCTTCCAACCTAGAAATTCTGTGATTCTGTGATATCTTTGGACATATCCATGACCATTTAGTCATAGTCAAGATATGGTGTACATAACCTTTGAAGTCGAAAAGTAACAAAATAAATAAAAAGAGGGTCTTATAAAAAATATGAGAGAAACTTTTTTTTTTTTTTTACTTGGGCAGACAATGACAGGACAAGGGAGAATGGCTTTAAACTAAAAGAGATTTAGATTATGGGTTAGGGTAAATTCTTCACTGTGAGGGTGGTAAGGCACTGGCACAGGTTGCCCAGAGAAGTTGTGGATACCCCTTACCTGGAGGTGTTCAAAACCAAGTTTGACAAGGCCCTGGGCAAACCAATCTAGTGGGTGGCATCTCTGCCCATGGCAGGGTGATTGGAATTAAATGATCTTTAAGGTCCTTTCCAACCCAAGCCATTCTGTTATTCTATGAAATACTTATTTTTAAACAGGTATAGCTTTACAGATATAAAAGTAAACCTATACAATAATGAAGAACTCATATTTAGAGAAAACTATAACGAAAAAGCATCAGGTTTTATACCATTTGCTTTTGCTAAATATTTAGGATTTCAATATATTTAATATTATTACCTTTCAAAGCCTTTTGGTGTTTAGTACAAAATTTTCTCAATTGTTAAAAGGCAAAAAATCTATGCAGTGATTTTGTACATCACAGAAATGAAGAATGTTCAAGTATAAAATTGAGTATAATTAATCAGCCCCATTTTTATTGTCCATTCATGTACTGCAGTCTATTCTACCAACATTGTTTTAAATTTATCATTAAAACTGATAAATCCAAATGCAGAATTGTACAGTTTAAGAATGCACATCAGCACCTCTAAGAATAAAAAGGAATATGGAAAGGATGTGAGGAAAATTCATCTGAGACAAAAAAGTAAGCAAAATGAAGAGCTTGTTGCCTCATCCGGGTATATGAAATACATAATAATAAGTCTTTTCTGAAAACTAATGAATCATTCACTGCCTAATATATTTCCGTATCTCCATTAAGATAATAAATTTTAATATTGTGAAAGATATCTGAGTCTTGGAAGTGATCAGAAACAAAGTATGAGCTGAAGATATGATAATATGCATTCTAAAATGCACAGGGAGCGTGAAAACCTTAGGGTGAACACTTAAAAAAAATGAAAGAGCATTAGGAAATAAGGTCATTCAAATAACTACAGATTATGCTAAACATGTCGAACACTATTATACTGTATCAAAAATAAAAAATCACAGCTTGTATTAAAGTAAATACTTTTTTCATATGTAGTGCTTATGAAAAATTGCAGTGACATCCAGGCACATATAAATTGCAAAGTCAAGGCCTAAAATGACTTGATTCATTCATTCGGAGTAGCTACAGGTGAATCAGAATATAACAATAAAAAGAAACAGTGGATTTGCTCTTGTCTCTACCCTCTTCTCCATGAAAACAAAAGAAAACAACAACAAAGGATTATCTGTAAGATTTCACTTCTTGTCAAAACCTTCAGTATGACTGCCTGAAACTGTCTTAGGACTTACCCCTCCTTAGCATCGCATAGCAACCCCCTTCCATAACATCCCATTGCTGCTTCACTAGAAGAGACAGGCTGCACAGCAGTGCACAGCACAGAAATGTTCAGCAGTCTCAGGAATGGCTTTGAGCAATATGATTGTGAACAGTGGTGGCACAAAGCAGTAGGGAAAGCATATTCCTTCAGACAGGCTTCCCAGAATAGTATCAACGAGACAGAAGAGGTTCAGTCCCACTGCAGCAGAGGTAGAAAACACAAGATGAAAATTATCTGCCTGCCCAATTTGAATAAAATATTGCAGTATTTTAAGACTGTGTCACATGTGGTAAATAGCATATAACATTCTAACTTGACACACATATTGGTACTGGGGGCACCAGCCACAAGGCTCACATCTAAGTCCACCTCTTTACAATTGGTAGGAAATCATGTCTAGAATACTTATTTCTGTTTCTCTGTAGTTAAAAACAGTGTAAGAATTGCAATATTTCATTCATACACAAAATTCTAAGAACATGACACACACAGAGAAGAAGCCATCTTATTCATGTTTTTCTTTACCTTATTTATTTCTGACTGACTGTGTAGTAGCTTTGTAGCTGACCATTAAGCCAGCCAGCCAATTTTTAACAAATATGTCTTGACGAACATTCAATTTTAATAACTTTCCAACTTTAACGTAGTAGGATTTATGGGCTTCATTCCATTTAGGAAACACATCACATGCATTCAGTAGATACTCATAAAAGTACTATGGCCCTGCTTTTTGATGTTTAAAGTTTTGAAACAATCAAGTTAAAAATCACTCTTGTATACAGGGTACAAAATCTCAAGCAAAAAAAAAAAAAAAAAAAAAAAAAAAGGAAGATTTTTAGTATGGCTCAAGATGACAATTTTTTCAGTTGTTGCTATTTCTAATTTATTATGACATATCAGCTCCTCTTTCCCCCCCCCCCCCTTTTCCTTTTTTAATTTTTTAACTATCTAAAATTTATAACCCATTTACTTATTATTTTATTAGATAAACTTTTTCATAAATTGCTCTAGTTTTGGTAAACTGATGCCCTCTGTGAAAAGAAAACAAATAAAATATATTATCTTACAATTAGCTGAAATACTTAGTTATATTTTCAAACTGTAGTTATATTTTCAAATATTTAATTTCAAGTATGGGAGTTTAAACATGGGTTCCGAAGGTTTTCTTTTCCTTTTATTGTTGTTGCTGTTGTTGTTTTTGTTTTCTCCTCCTTCTCCTTCTCCTTCTCCTTCTCCTTCTCCTTCTCCTTCTCCTTCTCCTTCTCCTTCTCCTTCTCCTTCTCCTTCTCCTTCTCCTTCTCCTTCTCCTTCTCCTTCTCCTTCTCCTTCTCCTTCTCCTTCTCCTTCTCCTTCTCCTTCTCCTTCTCCTTCTCCTTCTCCTTCTCCTTCTCCTTCTCCTTCTCCTTCTTCTCCTTCTCCTTCTCCTTCTCCTTCTCCTTCTCCTTCTCCTTCTCCTTCTCCTTCTCCTTCTCCTTCTCCTTCTCCTTCTCCTTCTCCTTCTCCTTCTCCTTCTCCTTCTCCTTCTCCTTCCCTTTTTCTTTGTTTTCTTTTTCCAATAAGAAAAAAAGATTTTCTAAAGTTGTGCTAGAGGTAATGCAATATTATTATATTCTTAGACAACAGGTATAGGCCAGTGTACCCAAACACTAAACATGTTCATTACACAATGAACATTAAACATTCACAAGAAACTTGAGTTCTGTAAAACTTAGGATGTTTCAATTTCAACTGTCTCGTGCCATAATCTACCATAAGTAACAGGACTTGAAATCCTAGTAAAAGGCACAATGACAAATAGTCATCAAAAAGTGCTCTTTCTTTCATTAAAAAATAATAAATAAATAAATAAATAATAATAATAAAATATAGATTCCATAATAAAAAATGTGAAGCTCTTCAATTGGACCAAAATTGTTTATTTAATCTTACAAAATATGTTTTTCTTTAATATATATTTGATATAATGATAACTTTATTCAACATCTTTGAATAAAGTATTTGAACAAACCATTTGGAAAAAGATAAAAAAGATAAAAATGAATGATAAAAACAATAAGATATTTCAATGACAATGAAACACCTAACTTTCTGCAAAATATATGAATTTCAACTCTTCTCAATTTAGCAAGTTAATAA